>NW_011966675.1:0-10217 GCF_000949405.1 Vollenhovia emeryi | reverse complement strand
TGACTACCCCCTCCCCCTGACCAACCCCCCTTCCCTCCCCCCCAAGAACGAGTATAAAAGGACTAGCGCAACGCGAGGAAGCTCAGTATCAGAGTCTCCCAGCCCTGATGAAGCAGACTGCAACGCCTGCGAAACGTCGGCACCACACTGCAAACGGACGCGGCAACCATCCGGAAGCCATGACGACTAAAGCAAATTTGTTAAAGTTGGATGTGTCCAAACGGAACGTGATGAAAGAGAAGTCTGTAATAGTGATAAATCTAAGTTCTCTTTTTCAAAATATCTCCGCACATCTTGTTGTAAAGGTCTCTCTGTTTTCTTAAGTATTTCTTCAATGTTTTCATATAGTTTTCAAATTTAAAGGCACTAAAGTTATCAAGCGGGCCAAATATTTTGACGTCATCAACAAGATGTACAAAACTGTGAATATTATGTGACATATTCTCAATGCCATATAATTTCTTAAATGTTTTAATGAAGAAAAGTATCAAATCTTGTCCATAATTTAAGTATTGGTTTAAATCAGATGAAGAAAAAATGCGAATAATCACATGTAATGTTATAAAGTTGGTGTACACATCTTTTTTAATACCGATTTGAAAGTCAATGGACCTGTGTATAATAATATCAGTCGGTATTCCGTAGCTTTCCATAATTTCACACAATTAAGTGCTCGTGGCTTTCTTGCAAATTCTACAGATATTGCAGGCTGCAGCAGTGTTATTAAATGTGTAGAAATTTTTTCGACAGCTCTATGTTGTAATCGATAATACAATTTTCCATTAAGCCATTTTATTAATTTGCGCATAATTCCCAAGAACACCAAGTGCATATAATCTAAGGGAAGATTTGTAACAGGCTTAAAATGTGGTATTTCTATTAAACTGCAAGTGATATCTGGCTTGTGGTAATTATCATCAGTCTTTCGAATAAAATCGTCATCCGTTCGAGGTGGTGCATCGATTTGTGGGAAACATATTCGATTTCCTACATAATTTCCTTCTGTTTGACACTTGGTACAACTCGAATAACCAGAATGTCCCTTTACGCACAGAACGAATGCTTTTGCAGGAGTATCACAAATTAAAGCCTCAAGCCTGCATTTTATGTTACGACCATTAATGTCAAGACCATTTTCGCACACATCTTTAGCCTCGTCAACAAATTGCTTTAAAAAATCATTGGCATTTGTCGGTTTTTCGTATCCATGATACAGACCAATAAGAAAGACATTATCATATCCAAGCATTGAGCCTAATATGGGCCAAAATTGTTGTGATGACGATCTCGATAGTGGCAATCCATCAATATTGATAGTTATTTTCACAAAATCAATATTATCCTGTACAGATGTCAATACGTTTAATAAAGAATTTCGTAATCCAAAATGGAAGTATGTTCCTGGTGTTACTGTGCGTATCTCTTGGTGTCTTGGAGTTTTTAGAAGTGTTCGTGCATCTATCGACAACTTCGAAAAACAAGAATGTTGTTTTAATATCTGAAGCAATGCTCTGAGAGCAGTATGTGAGATTTGATGTTCTACAGCCCAGACAGCAAGGATATCTTTAAAATCGCTAGCTGTATTTTCAGATGCCACGTTAAGTATTGAGTTACAAGAACTGCTTATAGAAGACTGTTCTAAATCCGATTTGTTTAATCCAAAACATTCGTCATTTTCATATATTATAGGTATATTAGTATTATTTTCACTTACATGTGTCTCTTCAGATGTATCTACTATACATATGTGAATTAATTGTGCACTCATTATCCAAATGTGAATATTCATCATTATTGCTATGTAGTGGTACACCTGTGTTTAATAAACTCTCATAAATAACTTCTGATTCTTGAGCAGCTAATTGACGTAAATATCGTTTCGATACACACGATATGTCTTTTCTGGGCTGATGTCGCTTCATTGCAATTTCTGTTAAATAATTTTATGACATTAATTACTATTATTTAAGTGCCAAAAGAAAGAGACACCAAGTAATAAAATTTTCAGTTTTATTATATTTTACTATTAGTTGGTAATATACCGTTTTATAAATTTTCAATTATATTTTTAATTAGATTATTATATATATAATTACTATAAATTTTATTGAGATAGCACATATTGAATACTCTAAAAATGTAGACAATGTTTAAACAATTTTAATTATACGCACATGCAAGTACGCGAATGCTTGCGTGAGTGCGTGTCCACCCACCCGATATACATATAAATATTAATTTTTTACTATGAATGACTAAATAAGTAAAAAAATGTTTCAATGTTTTTGCAAAGAAATAAAATTATTATTAAGGGGTCATTCCACTTTAACGGCTCAAAAGATACATTCATCTTTAACAATTTATTTCACAGTAACTACACCATACAATGAAATAAATATTTTTGGGACTTATTAGGGCACTCTTAAATAACAAAAAAATTGTCATAATTTAAACAAATTTTTAATTAAGCGTTTTCTACACCGTTCGAATGACGTGTCAAAAAAGATGCAAGTCCACTACGTTGATGACTTATTCAGGCTTACCTGAAACACAAATCAACAAAATTCTTAATCTATATGAGTGTCGCTATGTCCCGAGCCTCAGTTAAGAATTTTTGTTAAAAAATAATAAAATGGTGCCAGTTTGGAAAAAAGTTTCGAAAAGTACTTTTTGTTAAACTGGCACTATTTTGTTATTTTTTAATAAAAATTCTTAAGCGGTATCCCCAGGTGTCAGAGCGACCTCCTGATCACCTCCCAGGGGAGGATGTTGAATGCGTTGGAGATGTCCAACGACACCGCCAGCATCACCCCCCCCCCTGAGAAGTCACCTCGTCCGAGAGGGCCCGGACGCGACTAATCGCATCCATAGTCGATAGGCCCTCTCGGAATCCGTATTGGGCCCCGTTGACGTTGGGGCCCACGTGGGACAGGTGCTGGACGATCCGGCTCGCGATGATACGCTCAAAGAGCTTGCCGGATTCGTCCAGAAGGCATATTGGACGATACGCCGACGGCACGGATGCGTCCTTCCCCTCCTTTTGGAGGAGCACCAACGTGGCGCTCCTCCACTGCAGGGGGAGGACCCTCTCCGGAGGCATGCGCTATACAGTCGCGCGTAGTGCTCCGCAAGGACGCCCATCGCCAAGGCGTGGACCTTCTTGTGAAGGCCGTCGGGGCCAGGGGCCGTGTTGCCCCTTAGTCCCCTTTTGACGGCCTTCCGGAGTTCATCCGGCTGGATGTCGAGGGAGTCGTCCCAGTCCGGGGATTCTTCCCCAGACAATGAGGGTGGGCCCTCCTCCCCGTCATCGTCGGGGAAGAGGGTGCGCACCACCCTCTGTACGAATCCCGCGTCCAGCCGCTCCGTTAGAGGGGGCGCCCATGGCCTCAACTTATTGAGGACCATCCTATATGGGCGCCCCCACGGATCTTCATTTAGGGAGTCGATGAACTCCGTCCACGCCCGGCCCTTAGCCTTCTTGATGGCCTTGCGGAGGGCCACCTTGGCCGCCAGGTAGCCCTCCTTTGCCCTTTCGGCCGCCTGCCCGCCCTTGCGCGCGTGGCGGGCGGATACTCGCTGCTGGTGGACGGCTTGCCGGCGTAGCTCGGCAATTTCTTCCGTCCACCAGTGGACCGCCCGCCGAGGCCGAGTTTTCGATCGGGGCATAGCGGCGTTACACGCCGCCGCTAATGCTGTCCCGATCCACTCGGCCTCTTGTTGGGGGTCCGTATCGCGGGTCTCGGGGACAGCCCCCAGGACCCAACAGGCAGCCTCAAGGGAGGCCGTCAGGGCGTCCTCGCAGAGCCTCTTAATGGCCCATCGCGGTCATGTCTCTCGGCGGCGCCCACCGCGAGGGCACCGAGCTCCACCGAAATCCAGCGGTGGTCCGATAACGCGAGCCCGGCGTCCCCGGTCACCCTCCACCCGGTGACATGGCGCGCCGCGGAGGGGGTAGCCCATGTCAAATCGACGATGGACTCCCCCTGCGCGCGCACGCGGAGACCCGGCCCCGATTTAACAGGACCAGGCCGAGCGCCGCTCCCCAATTCTCCAGAGCCCTCCCTCTGGCATTGGTTCGCCGGAAACTCTACGCCACGTTGTGGGCGTTAAAGTCCCCGGCGACGAGGACCGGCTCACGGCCGAACCGTTTGACCGTCTGTTCGACGTCGGCCAGCCAGTCCTCGTAGAGGGAGAGGTTCTTATCTGGGCGGAGATACACTCCCACGACCACGATGGGCCCCCAACGCACGGCGACGTGTCTGTCGCCGCGCTCCAATGCGGTCGTGGTGGGAAAGCCCTGCCACGACCGCCAACATATCGCCGCCGTTCGCTCCAACCGCGTCCCCAGCCACTCAGGGTGGTCCGGGGGAACGCGGCCGGGCTCGGCAATTACTGCCAGGGTGTGACCACTCTCCCGGATGTCCTGCATCAGCAGGTCTTGCGCCCTGGGAGAGCGGTTCACATTAGCCTGGGTTAGGCCGTATCCCCTTAGCCCAGGCGTAGGGGGTCCCGGCATTACGGGGTCTTACCCCCCTCCGCCCGGGGGGATGGATCCACGTCCACGGCCTCCGTGGGGTCTGTCACCCCGGAGGTCATCGCTTGCGCCTTTCTCTTAGAGCGGGTGAGGCGCTGCGTGAGGGGGGCTGTTCCCCCTCCTGCACGCCTCTCCCCGCCACCTCCACCTCCATCGCGTCGGTAGGCCTCGACGGTCCGGCCTCCTGGGAAGCCCCTGGTGTAGGCGACCCCTGCCGCGGGCCAGGTGCCCCCCCTTGACTTTTCTCTGGGAGCATTGCTTGGCTCCCAGAGTATGCCCTGCCGGCCTCCCCAGGTCCACGCAAAGTGGGCATTTCTGGGGAGCCCGGCAGTCCCGGGAAGTGTACCCGGTGCCAGCGCACCGGTAGCACCTTCCCGATCTGTCTGCCTCACTGGGGCAGCTCCCGCGCGTGTGTCCCCCCTCGAGGCACTTGAAGCACCTCATCGGGCGTACCTCGAGGAGATCCACCTTCGCGCGGGACCACCCCACCGTTAGGTGGCCCGTCTTGGCCACCTTCTTTGCTGCCGCAAGGGGGAGGCGGAGCCACATGCTCCCCGTTCCCCTGTCGGCCTTTTGGATCCCCTTGTGCTGTATTGACAGGGGATCACACTGGGCCTCCGCCGGGACGGCGGCCACCACCTCCTCTGCCCTAATGGAGGGCGCCAGCCCCCTCACTCGGACCTCTCCCGTTTTAATGGGCCGGTCGACTCGCACGCCTTCCTCGCCCCGTAGGGCCTCCCTTATTCGCGCCGCGAGTCGATCGGCCTTATCCGGGTGTCCCTCCCCGGACACCTCGAATATGGTGGCACCGGTAGCCACCTGCCTAGTGTCTATGCGGCTACCGATGCCCAACTCCTCCAAATTTACTTTGGCGCGCACCTCGGCCACCACCCTGGCATACTGCCCCTGTGGGTATGTCAGGGCTACAGCCGATGTGCGCGGCACTTTCCTTTTCGGGGCCTTTTTCCCAGCCCCTCCCCCCCGTTGGCCCTTTCCAGCGGGCTTCTGGGGGGGGGGAGTCTGGCAGGCCCCTGTGGCGGCCTTGGCCACTTTAGCCGCCGCTTGTTTCGCCTTGCGACCTAGTACCTCCGTCCACGGCTGTACATTGGTCCGAGTGGCCTCGTCAGCCCGTCTACTCGGATGGGGCGGCTTCCCGACTCCCCCAACATGGGGAAGGCCGTGGAATCACCCCCCCCCCCAGTCCCGGCCGAGTTCACCGGGGAAAATCCCCACGGCACCCGGACAACGGGACTCCCTTCGACCCCAGTGCCCGTAAGAGCCGTAGCCCGCGGAACACCGGTGGTCGCCCCCCGGACCAAGACATTGGTCTCGGGGGCCGTAGGTGGGTCCCCGTGGTGCCCCTCCGGACATATGTCTGGGGGACACCGGTTCCCCATCCTACTCTGGCCGCAACTCGGCCAAGTGGGCTCTTAGTCAGCGGATGCCCAGCCCATGGAACCGCCGGAGCCTAAAGCGGCGCACAGACGGTTCCAGGCCGAACGCCCGCCTTAAGCCCCCCCACCACGACAAGGTGGCCCACACGGGGGGGTATTTATATGACCTAACCTGCGATACCACTTATCTGTAATATTCTCACTGAATTTATCCGAATTATTATTTTCATATTTCTTAGTTGTTACGTTATTACATTCATAGTTATCATTCCCAGTTATCGGACTCATACGTACAAAGTGGTTTTCAAATTGTTTCCCTATGGTAATAGTCTCGTCATTCTCTTTGTATATTTTGACCATATTATCCACGAACTTTAAGTCCGCGCTCTAGTAATTTCGTCACGGATAATAAATTTGAAGGTAATTTCGGGACATAAATGACGTCGTGCATTGTAACGTGTATGATTTTACCTTCATCGTTATGTATTTTAACTTTGAGAGAGCCGATTCCTTCAGATTCTAATATATTGTATCTACCCGCTAAGTAAACTTTTCCTTTATTATGTTTATAGTCTACAAGGTGCTTCTTATCAAATGTCATATGCGATGTGCAACCACTATCTATTATCCATACATTTTCTTTTAGTTTTGGACATGTGACAATGTTAGATGCTTGAAAGTGACAAAATCTAACCTACTTTCGGACGCCAAATTTACATTCTTACCAGAATTACTCTCATTAGTATTCTTTTTGTTCTTTACGCGTTCCGATGCCTCTGGTTTATTTTCCTTGCGGTGGTAGCAGTCTTTTGCGATGTGTCCCATCTTCCCGCAGACGTAGCATTTCTTCTTGTCAATATTCTTCCGGTGATGTTTGGATGCGTACGCAGTCTCCTGACCATTGCTGCCATCTCTGCCCTTCTTCAGTGACTCGTTCTCCTTTTCCCTGAGAATTTCGAGAATCTCTTCGAGTTTCCTTTCACGTTGCGTTTTTAGTATTTCGCGGATTTGGTTGTATTTATTGTGAAGTCCTCGAACAGTGTGATATACCAGCTGCCTCTCAGATACGTTTAGTCCCGCAGAATTACATTTTACTGCTAGTCCTCTTGCTCGGCTAATGTAATCGTTCACCGATTCGTTATCCATCATCCTGATATTCTTCAATTCTTCCCCTGCATCGATAGCTCGATCTTCGGCTGGTCCGGCATATGTGTCTTGTATTCTTTTCCACAGCTGCTTTGCATTTGTCTCGTTAGCAAACTGCATTATCTGACCGTCACTCAACGATAAGCGTATGCATGCTATAGCATCGGCATTCTTCTCGTCCCACACCTCTATTTCCTTTACCTTATCGTCGCCTTGTGGTCGGTTACTTGAGAGAACACTTACTAATCTCTTCAATTGTAACACTGATTCCATCTTTATGCGCCAATTGAAATAGTTGTCCCCCGTCAATAACGGGACGGTGGGTAACGCCGTTTTCTCCGCCATTTTAATGTGATCTTCTCTCGGACGTCTTTTCTCACGTGTCGATCCCCTTCGTTTTCCTTTGTCGTTCCCTTCCTCAGCTTCACTGGCTTATGCAACCACGCTCTGCTACCAATTGTTGTAGATCGGGAAAGGATAAACCTGAGACGAAAGGTTCGTTACCACTTAATAACTGAATATATTGTCGCCTCTTGGTGGTACAAAAGAATACATGCGAGTCGAGCTCTCGCCCCAAGACGTAGTGTGTTTTAGAACGGAAAAAAATTGTTGTAGGTGGCGCCTTACGCCATCATACGCCATCTATCAAACTACCTATTGTATAGATCGGTTTGTTCTTAAATGGAATAACTCTTACATCAAATAAATTTTAATGTAGAATAGGCATTATGTAATATATTCCATTCAAGAACATATTAAAACCTTTCATATCAATTGCTGTTACAGGTATTACTTGTAAATCCGATAGTTGACCATTTGACATATGTATATTTAGGTGCTGGGAATTGCATGGATATGTTAATATGGGTCGAAGATCAATATATTTGTTTCCCAAAACAACAGGTAATTCATTCTCGAATCCAATATATTTAATACAAAAACAGACCCATCTTTTACATAACAGCAATTGTCCGGAGATTTGACTGTTAGCACAAAATCTTTGAATTTTATTTTTTTATAGGAATGTGTACAATTGAGAGGTAAGTTCTTTCCATCTGGTTTTAAAAATAATGGTTCATCTATGCTGCAATTTTTCATGTTAAAGGTACGTTCTATATTTTCATGGATTCTATTATTTAACTGTGATAACGGTTTTTCAGCTTTACGTAACATCTTTTTAAAGTGCTCATATAGTTCTCAAATGGAAAAGCACTAAAAGTATCTAGAGGACCATATATTTTGACATCTTGACAAAGATGTATCAGGTTATGTATATTGTATACAATATTACTTTTACCATATAGCACTTTGAATGTCTTAACAAAGTGTGTTAATAATTCATTGGCATAATTATTATTGCACAAACAATCCTCTGGATGACATAAAATTCGAATTGCTGTATGTATGACACAAAAATGTTTAAAATATTCTTCATTTAGATATTTATGGAAAACTACAGGTCCAAGATACAGAAGAAATAATCTGAACTCGGTTGCTTTCCACCGATCTACTTCATTTATACCACGTGTGTGACGAGCAAATTCAGTGGGTATGTATTTATGTAACATTATCTTATCAGTAGATAATGCTTCTATGTCTATTGCACGTAAACGTGAAACTTGGCTTCCTTTGATCCATAGATGTATCATTTTTTTCATAACTCCCAGACATATTAAATGCATGTAATCTAACGGAAAATTTTTTATCATATCTACAGGTAAATTTTCGAACGGTGAAACCGAAACATGATGGTCTTCATTGTCTCGATTACGAAAATTGCTGTCTGTTCTTAGTGTAGCATTTTCATCTAAGAAGATCATTCTGTGATTAACGTAATCACCTTCACAAAAACATTTTCCACAACCGAAATATGCATTGTGACCTTTTGTACCAGTAACAAAACATTTGGCTGGAGCATCACAAATAACCGCTCGGATGGAAACAAGGTATTTTTTATTTTCAAATAAAAAACCTTCTGTATGTAGGATTTTATATTCTTCACAAAAATCTTGTAATAAATTAATTGCACTTTTAGGTTTCTTATAACCGTGATAAGCACCAATTACGAAAGGATCTGTTCTACCAATATTATGAATTTGACCGAGTATAGGCCACAGCTGACTCCGTGAACTTTTTGCAAGCGGAAGACCATCAATATTTATATTTATTTGTATTGTGTCAATACCATTTATGTCAGTATAAGATTTTAATTTATCTTGCAGTGCTTTTTTCAAAACCATAGTGAAAATAATGACCAATGTCACACTCGCGAATAATTGTTAGTTTTGGTGTGTTTAAAAGCGTCCTGGCATCAGTAGGCAATTCATTATGACCTTCTTGTTTTAAGATCTTCAATAAGCCTGTGAGAGATCTTTGGGTAATATTGTACTCAGTTGCCCATGTACGTAATTTTTCTGTTAAATTACTTTTTCTTTCAGTTTTAAAAAATTTTGTTAAAACAAAATTTTGTTCGAGTTTAAGTTGTACAATATTGTCTTCTGATTGTATGTTTGGACTAATGAGAGATTCTGTTGAACTATTATCTTCGTAATGACATTCCGTAAAAATAGAACTTTGTGTATCATTAATGAGAACATTTTCTTGGGATGTAACAATATTTCCATGTTTTTTTTAAGCAATAAGCGACGATTTTGTTGCCTGCGAGATAAATCTCAAAATTTTTTAATTTTTGGCATTGTAATATATTTATCCTTTTATATACACTCCTGTTACAAAAAAAATTGTTAAACTGATATACTGTTATGTTGTTATGTTGTTACATTATTATGTTTCTATATTATTAGTTACTATATTATAGCTGATATATTATCAAATTGTTATACTATTATATTGTTATATTGTTAGGTTATATTTTTCTACGTTTGAGATATTTTTGCAGAACAGTTTTTACCGAGTTTTATGAGAGGTAATAAAGCAATATGTCTCTATAGGAAGTACTTTAAATTAAAACTAATAAATTGTAAGAAGATTACATTAAGATTCGTTTAGACGTATTAATTATGTTTTTAAAATAAAAGTGAGATGGGAAAAAAATTTATTTCATAATTCAGGATTTTATAAAAATAGGCTTATCTGTGTTGTGTGAATAAGTAGGTGTATTACAATTTAAACAATATATAAAA
>NW_011966674.1:16607-24537 GCF_000949405.1 Vollenhovia emeryi | reverse complement strand
AATTAACAATATGCATAGGAAGAAGAGAGAAAGGACGTAGGACTAAAGAGGAAGGAAGCGGAGGGAGAGAAAGGGAGAGAGAAGGAGAGAGAAGAGACGAGGAGGGTAGGAGAAGAAAGTGTTGGCGGGGAGAAAGAGGAGTGGCACAGAAGAGAAGTCAGAGGAGAAGGCGGAGAAAGAAAGAGAAGAGGATGGCAGGAGAAGAGAAAGAGAGCGAAAGGAAGGACTGGATGGACATGCTGAGAGAAATAGGAAAAGGCGTGACGGAGCAACTAAGAAGGACGGAAAGAGAGTTGAGAGGAATAAGGGAGACAATGGAGAGAAAGGAGGAAAGAAAAAGAAGAGAGGAGAGGTGGAAGAGAGAGAGACAACTAGAGGAAGAAAAGGAAAAGCAAAAGAAGGAAGAAGAGGCGAAACACGAAAGGGAGAGGAAAGACGAGAGGGAGAAAGAAAAGGAGGGAAAAGGACAGGAGTTAAAGGAGGGAGAAGAGAGAGAGAGAGACGGAGAAGAAGTATGGCGGAGAACTAGAGGAGAAGAGGGAGAAGAAAGACATGGAGATGAAAAGAAAGGAGCAGAGACGAATAAAGGAAGAACAGAAGAAGAAGGAGGAAGGAGAGGAGAGAGGAAAGAAACAAGATACGGAGACGAATAGAAAGAGAGAGAAAGAATCAGAAGAAGGGGAGAGTAGCGAAGAGGATAAGAAAAGGGCGAAGAAAAGTTTAGAGAAGAAGGGGGGAGGAAGAGACGGAAGAAGTAAAGGAAAGGGAGAAGAGAATATGCAGAGAATGGAGAGAGGAGGAGAGAGAGAAACAAAGAAGGACAAGGATAAAATGAGGGAGAGGACAGAAGCGGAGAAAACGGAATGGTGGAAGGAGGGAGAAGAGGACACAGAGAGAGAGGAAAGGAACAAGAGAGAAAGAGAGGAAAGAAGAAGAAAAGAGAAGGAGAGGACAGAAGCGGAGAAGACGGATTGGTGGAAGGAGGAAGAAGAGGACGCAGAGAGAGAGGAAAGGAACAAGAGAGAAAGAGAGGAAAGAAGAAGAAGAAGGATGATATGGAAGGGGGTAGAAGGAAAAGATAGGGAGGAGAGGGCACAGAAAATCAGGATGGCAATTAAGGACTGGCTAAGAAGAGAGACAGTGGTGGAAAAGATAATAGAAAGGCAGGGAGAGGGGGGGAGAATAGTAGCATTAGTAGAGATGAAGGAAGAGAGGGACAAGAGAGAGACACTGGAGGGAAGGGAATGGATGAGAAAGAAATGGGGAGTGAATATAGATGAGGACTTAAGTATGGAGGAGAGGAGAACTAGGTGGAAGATGTTAGAGAGAGCGAGGATAGAAAGAGAAAAGGGAAGGGAGGTATGGGTGGAAAACAGGAGAATGTGGGTGGATGGAAAGGAGTGGAGATGGGTAGGGGAGGGGAGGGAAAGGGGGAGGAGTGAAGGAGAATCCAGTAGATAAAAAGGGATTATAATCTGATTTTTTGATTGTAGGAAGGAGAAAGGTGAAGGAAGAGGAAGAAGAGGTAGAGAGAACGAGAGGTAGAGCAGAAAGGAAGAGCAAAAGAGGTGGCAGATGAGAAAGGAAAGAAAAGAAGAAAGGAACCGAACAAGACAGAGAAAGCGGTTATAGTGGTGGAGAAGAAGGGAGGAAAGGGGATAGAGGGATAAGGCTAGGGGGAGGGATGAAGGGAGGGGGGTAAAAGTATGTGAAGGTCGCATATGGCCAGGTCGCGGTAGGAGAGACAAGGATATGGCTGTAAAGGGTTCGGGAACGCTCCCTTCAAAAGCGCCAGTGTATTTCGAAAGAAATAAATGCTACTACTATTACTAGTATCACAAATTACAATGTTCTCAAATCAAGAAATTATTGCAAGTAGTATTTCATGAAAATGTACAATTTTGTAAAAATTAATACAAAACTTTACTAGTTTTAAAATTTTGAGAAACAACGAAATCTTAAAGAATTAAAGCATCTGCTTACTTGTAGAATATTACAAAAATTAACAAAGGTGTTCCAATTCTAGCATTTTTATGTTGATTTTTATTTTTATAGACACTTTTTAAATTTACGTAGAATTTCTTAAATTCTGGCAGTTCTATTTAATTTTTTTGTAGAATTTTGTAGAATTATTTCCGGCAGGAAATAAAGGCGTTTATGCGTAAATGCAAGGCCTAATGCGATCTGTGGAGGTTGAAAATATATATAAAGTAACTATTAATGTAACTATTAAATTAGTTACTAGTTATCGAAAAGATGTAACCGAGTAAAGTTACAGTTACAGATGTAGAGAAAGTAACGAAGTTAAGTTAGAGTTATCAAAAAGAAGTAACTGTAACTGTAACTTCGTTACAAGGAACGAGTTACTTTCCAACCCTGTATTTTTAACACAAACTTATTAACTTTTTAAGTTAAAAATTGTTTGCTTTCTCAACGTCAACATTGTTTTTTACAAATTCTTGAGCAGTTGAACATTGAATAGTTAAAAAAATTAGTATTTATTGGTTACTTTTAGTAATTTGTTTTTCTAAATAATAATTATATCATAGAATACGCAAGTATGCTCTCATCATGCTAATGCAAAGTGTAATACAAGTTACTTGTATTTTTTGTTATTTAAAATTTTAATTTTCTCTTATGATATACATCTAAAAAACACTATCAATACTTAATTCTTCCGATCATTATTAATGTTTATCACAATTTGAAGAAAAATACTTTAACATAAAACAAAAATGTCTTTGTATTTCTAACATATTGATAAAATAAAAAAATTAAAAAATATTAAATTCATTTGATGACCACTTTGCGTTGTTATTCATAGCAATCAAATTTTTACACTTTAAACACAATATAATATAAATAATTAACTAATTTAAATTAACAAAAATAAGCACTTGTTGTCACCAGTACATAATTAACAGTGTAGCAAAATTGATAACCGACACAACTGGCAATTAAAGTTGCCTCTAATTAAAATTACCAGTTGTGCCGGTTATCATTTTTCCTACACTTTTAATTATGTACTGGTAACAAGTCTTTATTCTTGTCATATATGTATATATGACATGTAAATATATATATGCATATTTAAAAATATACGTATAACATAACTTTATTTCATAAGCCTCGTCTACACGACAAGGCGTAAGGCACGGCGCAAGAGCATAGGCGCAGGCGTTGGAAATAAAATTAGTTTATTTCGCTTGCGCCGCTGCGCCACGACCCGATCGGGAAAAATCCTCTTGCGCCTGTGCTCGCGCTCTTGTGCCGCGCCTTACGCCTTGTCGTCTAGACGAACCTATAAAAAATTATCTTACCTTACTCTGCCAAATAACACGTTGGTGTTCACAAACGCCTAGGACTTACGGGTGTCCAGGCCGAAGTCCTATATGCGTATCTACGCAATTATACGCGACGGTAACACGCGCGTCACTTACGGGTGCCCAAGCCGAAGTATTTGGAATACCGTGGAAATGCCGCAGAACTTGGTGAATCTGAGATCTGAAAACAGTTTTATACATTACTTTTTACTTATATACATATACATATATGTATATTTAAAAATATACATATTGTGACGGGTTTTCTAATTGGGGCAGAGCCTCGCTCGAATCCCGTCGACAATTTGACGGCCGCCGACTCGTGTCTCCGTATCCACAAGTTTTTGGGCGCCAGACCCGGGTAATCCGGGCCGTCACTAATTTCACGGGGTCGGCAACCGCGAGGTGCCCTCGGCTGCTCAGGGGATAGTTCGGGGTGGATGGGCGGGATTCTTTACGGGAGCGGTCGCGGGGTATGATGGGGCAGGCGTTCAGAAATACACGTTTTAGTTCCGGTGAGTAATAACTATGGTATATTCTATTGAAACTGGAGCCGAGCGGCTCGTACGCGGCGAAATAGCCCTATCCTACCTACTGCGTGATAACATAAGCACGCAGCCGAACGATTAAGTACCTAAGACCACGCGACAAAACGAGAGTACGGCCTAATGAGTACGCTGGGACTTTGACGCTACGACCGGATTACGCGACAGGACGATTACATGACGACGACTACGCGACTAAACGAGAATACGGCCAACCGAGTAGGCCAGAACCATTGCCCTGACCGGAGTACGCAACAAAATAAGTATTCGATGACTATCACGCGACAGACAAATGCACGACAAAATGTCGGCGCGAGCGGACGTAGGCGGCGGCCCCCGAGAAGAGACAAGGCAAGTCAGAGTATCGTGGCGGAATGCGGCGTCGCCCGCGTGTCGGGGGCAATTCGACCCGGTCTTAATACCGGCACGCGACCTCTAACCGGGCAGTTCGTCGCCAAGGGGGACGAGCCCGCACGGCCCGACCGACACGCGGGGTTACCGGTTCCGCTCCTACCGAAGGCGAAGGCCCGAAGTGGTGGTCGTACAGTCCGTGACGCTCGTCGATTCCCCGGTGCTCCTCTCCGGTCGCCGTCCCGTCGAACAGTGCCGGGCGTGGGACCCGTTCGGCACCGGTAGCGTTCCGCGCATCGCGCCGCGCACGCTGCCGCGCACGATCCTCGATCCTCGATACTCCAATCGATTCCCCAAATCGATTTCTCCTTCCTGCGCCGTTGCTCCGCGCGCGGTTCGACGCGATGGACGTGGCTGACGGCGAATTTTCGGCGGCCCGCCCCCGCCCCGTCTGACCTCCCTCGAGGATGCCCCATAGCTGGCCAGGCCCTGGGTCCTATCCTCCCAGGCCTTCCTTCCGAGCGTGGAGGCGGCCCCTTGGTGGAGTCGCACCCTGAGGTAGGGTGGCGTGCACGCTTTCCTCCGTCCCGCCGTCGTCCTTGTCCCCCGTCACCGCAGCTGCAAGTTATGCGAAGCAGATTTCCGACCAAAAATTCGTGTTACACGGCAAGGAAGTATTTACTTCACCTGATCGGGATCGTCGCTCTTTCCGGCCCCGGGCCCACGCCGTCGCACCGCTGAGTCCCATGGGTGTTCCCCCGAAGGCTGCTCCAGGATGCCAGGGGTCCCGGACCAACCACTCCGTAGCCTAACGCAAACCTCACGGCCTTATATTCTACGCAAATATGGCTCGAACGCCAAGCCAAATGAAAGAGCCTGCCTCCTCCCGGGTGAGAGGGCACCTCGATCTTTCCCCCCTCGGTCGGGCTTTTATCCGCCCCCGTGACGGGCGCCAAAAAGCGTCACGTCACAATATAACATAACTTTATTTCATAAGTCTCGTCTACACGACAAGGCGTAAGGCACGGCGGGCGCAAGAGCTCAGGCGCAGGCGTTGGAAATAAAATTAGTTTATTTCGCTTGCGTTCTTGCGCCACGACCCGATCGGGAAAAATCCTCTTGCGCCTGTGCTCGCGCTCTTGCGCCTCGCCTTACGCCTTGTCGTCTAGACGAGCCTATAAAAAATTATCCTACCTTACTCTGCCAAATAACACGTTGGTGTTCACAAACGCCTAGGACTTACGGGTGTCCAGGCCGAAGTCCTATATGTGTATCTACGCAATTATACGCGACGGTAACACGCGCGTCACTTACGGGTGCCCAAGCCGAAGTATTTGGAATACCGTGGAAATGCCGCAGAACTTGGTGAATCTGAGATCTGAAAACAGTTTTATATATTACTTTTTACTTATATACATATATTTAAAAATATACATATAACATAACTTTATTTCATAAGCCTCGTCTACACGACAAGGCGTAAGGCACGGTGGGCGCAAGAGCTCAGGCGCAGGCGTTGGAAATAAAATTAGTTTATTTCGCTTGCGCCGCTGCGCCACAACCCGATCGGGAAAAATCCTCTTGCGCCTGTGCTCGCGCTCTTGCGCCGCGCCTTACGCCTTGTCGTCTAGACGAACCTATAAAAAATTATCCTACCTTACTCTGCCAAATAACACGTTGGTGTTCACAAACGCCTAGGACTTACGGGTGTTCAGGCCGAAGTCCTATATGCGTATCTACGCAATTATACGCGACGGTAACACGCGCGTCACTTACGGGTGCCTAAGCCGAAGTACAACATGCGTAGCTACGCAATTCTTTATCACGCGGTAACACGTGCATCACTTTCAGGTGCCCAAGCCGAAGTATTCTCCCCGTGCCCCTCCTCCGATCGTCACGCTCGCCTGTTGCGATCCGGTGGGGGATCGCGTGACCTCTTTCTACCAATGGCATGTTGTGTCTGTTACTGAGCGCGAGGATACGCCTATCCGAGCGTCACGTAGCGCTATGCCCAGACAGCACGTCCAAGTTTCAGTTACATAACAGATACATTCCAAGATTTCGATTTCAAATGAAACGTGTCAGTTAAGCAACTATAATGTATCAGTTACATATCAGAAACATTACAGGTTTCAATTTCAAATGGAATGGGTCAGATAAATATCTGTAAATGTACAGTTACGTACCTGAAACCCACGGGTACGCCGAAGTTTCATATGCGTATCAAAAGCATTGCATAGTTTCGATTACAAATGAAAGGTGTCAGTTCAGTAACTGCCATATTGTGATGGAAGCTATCGGAAACATAACACATTTCAAAGTGCCATTTTTGTCAGTGCGCGTCTTTTGTCAGAGACGTGGTGTGTGCACTGCTACATACGCGATATATAACAGAATTTAAGATCGAGTCGTATAGTCGCCATTCTCATTATATATTTTATATTAAAATATTGCATAAAAAAAGCAATATGTATTCATTGAAGCGGAAGTTATCGTCTTATTCAGAAAGACAACGTCGCCAAATCGTTCAACGACAAACGTGCAGTGACTTGATTATGTGTGATACTGACTGCAGTGATGATGACGATGTACGCAGGTAAAATGTGTCGAAAATTAATGATAAAACTGATGAGACAGTCAGTGCTGAGACAATCATCAGTACTGAAAAAAGAATTGATGAATCCGATGAAGCATCGATAAATTCAGAAGCGATATTTGCAGCAGAAAACTGTCATATCCTGGAGCAACCGCTAAACCATCATACAGTAACTGAAATACTGCTGTTTGATATCAAATACCTAAATGAAACGTGTGTGTATATATATATATAAAGTGTCTCAGCCCACCCATTCCACCCAGTTTTTTCGAAAACTACACATTTTCGGAATAAATGTTCCATACAAAAGTTGTATTAGGGTTTGAAGACGGACATATGATCCCGATATGAGTCATGTCGTAGATGTTACTGATTTTAAGAAATTTTAAAAGTGACTAATTTTTTAAATGGAACTTGATTTTTCCCTTGAAATAAAAGTTGTATATCTCGTCGAGGCGTTTTCAAAACATCAATTACAAACGTTTTTTGCTTAAGCCGTTCCAGAGATATGTAGCTTCATAGCCAGCAGGCAAGCTAGCTGTTTAATAGTATAGAGGTCTGTGGACCGGCGTCGGGCGGTAGACGAAATCAGGCTGTCTCTCATGGCGACGTCTGCTGTCCGATTTCGTCTACAGTTCAACCTACTACAGGATGTCCACACCATTCTTTCTGGGTAGCAAATTATGAAGCTACATATCTTTGGAACGGCTTAAGCAAAAGAGTTTGTAATGGGTGTTTTGAAAACGTCTCAACGAGATCTACAACTTTTATTTCAAGGAAAAATCAAGTTCCATTTAAAAAATTAGTCACTTTTAAAATTCCTTAAACCTAGTGACATCTACGCCATGACTCATATCGGAATCATGTCCACCTTCAAACCCTAATACAACTTTTGTATGGAACATTTATTCCGAAAATGCGTAGTTTTCGAAAAAACTGGGTGGGATGGGTAGGCTGAGACACCTTATACAGGGTGATTCAGAACAACCACTTGTCCTTAAAATGTCGTATTCTAGACTTAATTCTGAAATGATTTTCTCTTGCAAAATTTTCTCCGAAGCTTAGTTTTTGAATTATAAAGAGGAAAAGATAACGAATGACGGGCCAGATACTGG
>NW_011966674.1:0-9474 GCF_000949405.1 Vollenhovia emeryi | reverse complement strand
TGTGTGTGTGTGTGTGTGTGTGTGTGTGTGTGTGTGTGTACTAGCGCGTCGCGATTAGCTGATGGCAGCGTCGTCGCGGGCGCTCTTGCCGTAAGCGTCCGCGACGACGGTAAGCCGCGCCGCTCCTGCCTGCCTCTAGTATCTGGCCCGTCATTCGATATCTTTTCCTCTTTATAATTCAAAAACTAAGCTTCGGAGAAAATTTTGCAAGAGGAAAAATCATTTCAGATTTAAGTTTAGAATACGACATTTTAAGGACAAGTGGTTGTTCTGAATCACCCTGTAATATATTGTATATACACACACGTTTTATTTAGGTATTTGATATCAAACAGAAGTATTTTAGTTATCTACCAAATATACATCTGTTAAGTTTCATTTACCTTTCTTTTACGTTACACTGAAAAAAAAGATTAGTAACACCAAGTAGAATCGAGTTAACTGAAACTAAATTTCGGGGGTTGCATATGGCCAACTAAGTTACTCCTTTATTTGAACTAATTTTTTTTATTCCTTCAACTTGTTTTTTGTATGAAAGCAACTGAAAGTAAAGTTTAATCAGCTAGTTATGAAGGTGACTCACTGTATTGTTATGGTGTTAAAAGAACGTACTTATTTAGTCAAACATAGTAGCATTTATTGGCAGAATGAAGTAACATATACAGTACAAGGGAGTAGTAATAAGTAATTGTTTCAACTATTCCGCAAAGTAACTACAACCCTGTAAAGTTATAGAATGTATCAAGGATAGAGCATATTTTACTTTTTTCTTGGGTTGAATTGGTAAAGTGTAGTGTTGCGTAGAATAATATCATATGTCCATCAGCCTTTTCTATAGGCTGTACGAATTCGTATTAACCGTTGATTGAAAGAATGAGAATGTTAATATCTACCTCATTTTCCAAACAAAAATAACTCCATTTACTTTGCGATTAAATCAATTTTTATGTAATATTTCAACTATTCCTCTAAGTTAAACTAATACTACCAGAGTTTTCATTTAAAATAATTGTACAGCTAAGTCTATTTGCTTTTAAATAAAATTAACAAAGAGAGTGATGGAATAGTCCAGTATTACAAGTATTGTAATCGAGTGTGCGGTTAATATCACAATCTATACTTCGCTTCTCTTAATAAAGAGAGTTTAATATAATTTACACGCTTTCAAAAGCTTTAATATTTTGCAAAACATGTTAACTGTATTAAGAGAACTTTATATATAGCCCACACACAAGTTTATTATGATATTAATCTTACTCTCGATTGAAATACTTATAATATTGGTCTACTCCATCACTCACTCTCTTCGCTAATTTTAAAAAGTTAATAGATTTAACTGTACAATTATTCGAATTAATAACTTTGGAATTTATTATTACATAATGAAATAGTTTACATAGAACATTAAAATTGGTTTAGTCGCTAAGCAATTGGAGTCTTTTTTCTGTGGAGAATAAGGCAAAAGCTTTTACGAAGCATGTTTTAAGATATATTGTTTTAAAGTCAATAATATGATAAATATGAAACTGTGATGGATAAGAAATATATAACATGCACATGTGTATAAAGATAGTATATTCTCCAAAGAAAAAGTATTATTGCAATACACAGTTAAACTTATTATTGCAATTATTATTGCAATACACAGTTAAACTTATTATTTAAAAATATTCGTACGTTTTTCATGTTATACATATTCGTACTATACGCATAAGTGTTTATAAATGTAGGATGTAACACAGCCTCTCTTGTACATACAGCCATCAGTATAAATAATTAAAATTGTGCGCGCGCATTGACATTTTGTTATAAAAGAACTTTTAAAATACTTATACTAAAAGTAAAACGGTACAAAATTATTTAAAATACTTATATACTAAAAGTAAAATGGAACAAAACTATATTATCATAATAATATTTAACTTAACTACAAGTCGCACAGGTCAAATAAAAATACTTAATACTTGACTTCTTGAATTAATATTGTTACGATAGCAACGATCACATATTGCTAATATCTAAGAATATGAATCAAAAAGTATTACATGTTAACAAGGAACGCAAGTTTCCCCATCAGGCAAAATATGTATATGCAAAGATATATTATAATTTAAAAGTACGAAGACACCATTCTGATGTATGTTCTATTGAAAATCCATGCACATGTCTAATGAAACTTTTAGTTTTCATATTCAAAAGAAGAAATGCAATATCACGCTTATCATTGCATAATATATATTTAATTTTTCCATACTGAACTAAATTATCTATTTTATCAGTAACTAAAAGCATGTCTACTTTATAACATGGTTTCCAAAATTCAAGAAGTCAAGTTGTTTACATAAACCAATCTCGCTTGTTCTGTTTAAATGAACATTTATTAAAAATAAGTATAGTACACACTTATTTTTACGAAAAATGAATAATAGTTAAAATTAAAACAAAAAATTATATTAAACTTACTACATATAACACTAATACATTTATAAGAAAAAAATAATAAAATATTAATAAACCGTGACAATGACACATCGGATACTAATCTACGAAAAGTAATTGTTGGGTTATTTAGAATAAGATGTATGTACAGTCAAAGAAAACGTGTTTAATTAATACTTGTAATATACAAGGCTGCGGCGGGGCTCTCTATGTTCGCCGTTGCGTTAGCCTTTACAGAGAGAGAGTTGCGCACGCACACGGATATATATGTATCTTAAGGAAGATGGCGCGTTACGCATGAACAAAGAAAAATACACATGAAAGGAAGCTGACGATAGATCGCACTTCTCTCAACACTCCCACTCGAGATAATCGTCAATTACTTTAAGTTCAACTGATCTCAATTAGTTTCAAATTTTGCGCGAGTCAAAGGTTTAGTTAAAATATCGGCGAGTTGTAAATTTGTTGATACGTGTTGAATATCTACTATCCCTTGTTTAACTAAATCTCGAGTATAATGAAATTTTATATCTATGTGCTTAGACCTTTTATGAAAAATAGGATTCTGAACTAGTTTCTGCGCTGCTGCATTGTCTCAAAAAAGAATGGTTGATCCGAGTTGCTTCGTATTGATGTCCTTTAGGAGCTGTCGAAGCCATACAACCTCTTTTGAGGCGTCGTGAGCTGCAATGTACTCTGCTTCGGTTGTAGATGTTGCCACTACTGTCTGCTTTCGAGATGTCCATGTTACAGGTCCTTCGTTTAGCATGAGAACAACTCCGCTGGTGCTCTTCCGAGTGTCCAAACAGGATGCGTAGTCAGCATCAGAATATGCGACCAATTGATTTGAGTGTTCGTTAGTACCATTATACGTGATTCCCAGATTGATCGTGAGTTTCAAGTACTTCAGAATTCGCTTTGCTGCTGTCCAATGTTCGTTCGATGGTGCGTCGAGGAACTTGCTTAGTGAGTTGACTACATAGGAAATGTCAGGCCGAGTTCCGGTGGAGAGATACATGAGGGAACCAATCAGCTGTCGATACGGTACTTGAGCGATGGGTCCATTCTCTCCATTTTCGTCTAGATTGCGTTCCAGTTGAACGCCAGGATCAGCTGGTGTCTTCACACCATTGCAGTCCAACATCTTGAACTTTTCAAGCACTGTCTTGGTGTAAGCTGCTTGAGACAGTTTTATGGTTTTCAGCTCACGATCACGAATAATCTCAATGCCCAAGTAGCATGTCGCAATTGAACTCATGATTTCAAAGTTTTGTCGCATTGCCTCAAGCAACTTATTAATCTGTGACTTCGATCGACCAGCAACCAGACCATCATCGACGTACAATGCCACAATGATCTCGGTACTGGTGTAAACACACGGATCAGCTTTTGATGGTTTTAAGCCATAGTTTTGCATAAACTCATCAAATTTTGCGTACCACTGTCTAGGAGCCTGTTTCAGGCCATATAGGCTCTTGTTCAACTTGCACACTCTTCCTGAGCCATCGTCGAAACCTTCGGGCTGCTCCATATAGATGGTTTCCTTAAGATCTCCGTGTAGAAATGCTGTCTTGACGTCCAATTGACAAATTTCATAGTCCCTGGCGGCTGCAACTGATAACAATGTTCGTACAGAGTCGAGTCTAGCAACTGGTGAGAAGGTCTCCAAATAGTCGATTCCAGTCCTCTGGCTACATCCCTTGACCACAAGGCGCGCCTTGAAGCGATCAATCGATCCATCCGGCTTAGATTTTAATCGAAAAATCCACTTGTTTTTAATCGGCTTTTGGTCCTTAGGCGGAGCGGTTAGTGTCCATGTACCATTTTGAATTAAGGAATCATACTCGTTGCTCATTGATGACTCCCACTGATCCTTGTAGGGTCCTGATTTTGCCTCAGTAACTGTATCTGGAATATCCACATCCATTAAAAAGGCACTTGCAGCTGTAGCAATATTTAAAACTCCTTTACTGCATGTCCGATTTGCAATACAGCCGTCTGTCTGTAATTTTTCTTGCTCGCTGTTCCTTTGAGGGCTGAGTTTTGACTCAATTGATGTACTTGTTGAGACTGTTGAATCCGATTGATCTTTAGTGTCGTCTCTGGAATCTTCTGAGTGCTCACCTTCACCATCTTCTGTAGTTCCCACGATGACAGCTTGCTGTTTAGGTTTAGACTCAGTAATTATTACATCACGGCTTACAATAACTCTTCTGGTTCCGCGCTGCCAAACACGATAAGCCTTTTGCTTTGCTGCATAGCCAACCAGCACAAACTCTTGACTTTTCTTCTCGAACTTCGATCGTTTTTCATTGACCAGTGTGTACGCTTTGCTACCTATAATACGTAAGTATGAAACATTTGGTTTCTCTCCTGTCCATAATTCCAGTGGAGTTTTGCCATTTAGTCTTTCCAATGGAATGAGGTTGCGAATATGAGCGGCGGTATGCACTGCTTCACCCCATAGTCCTTGAGGCAGTTCAGCTCCTGCTAATATGGTTCTGGCCATTTCAATGACGGTTCTATTTTGTCGTTCTGCGCGACCGTTTTGCTCAGGACAATATGCTGTTGACACTTCGTGAAGAATAGCGTGATCTTGAAGAATCTTCTTCATGTCCCTTCCAATGAATTCCTTAGCGTTGTCTGAGCGCACGCGTTTGATCCTGTGTCCGGCTGCGTTAGCTTCAGCGATGACTTCCTTCATTGAATCAATAATGTCGGCCTTCGACTTCATTGTATACACGAATACTGTACCAGTGTAGTCGTCAACAAAGAGTGCCATATATTTTGCTCCTCCGAATGACTCAGTTGACATCGGTCCACAAATGTCAAAGTGTATGAGCATCCCTGGTTTATCGGCTCGAGTATCTGAAATATTGAATGTTTTACGGCAATGCTTACCAAAAACACACGCCTCGCAGAAGTAGTCGGCTTTCTTATTAACATTGGAATTATCAGTTATTTGCATGCCATCCACTGCCGAACCGTTGGCTAGTTGTCGAATTGCTTTATAGTTTGCATGACCGAATCGCTCGTGCCAGACTTGTTCATTTGCCGACACTGACGATACACTTGCCGATCCATTAACAATTGTTTCAAAGTTCATTGAATATAGGCCATCCGATATACGAGCACCACAAGCAATGACTTTATTATCAGTCATCAACTTGATACCAATCTTGCTTAGTCGAGCTTCGACACCGTTGTCTGCTGCTGCACCTACGCTCAGTAGATTTTTGCCTATGTCTGGTACAAACAAGACGTTGCATAGCTTGTGCCGTATTCTTTGATTGTCGACCGTTGCGATGACATCGATGTTTCCTCGTCCAAGAGCATGAATAACCTGGTTATTGCCAACAGTAACTCCAAACTGTCCCTTTTTAATTGGTTCGAAGTTATACAGCCATTCTTGTCGATGAGTCATATGGTGTGTTGCTCCCGAATCAGCCAGCCATTTGTCTTCCATCATCTTCTGAGGTCGTTCGCCTGCTGTTACAAACGCTTGACCGGAAGCTACCGATGCCAATGGTTTTTCTTGTTCCTTGGCCTGCTCAGCTTTCCATTTCCGACAATCTCGTTTAATATGACCAACCTTTTTACAGTGAAAACAGCTTCGCTTTTCTTGCTTCTTGAAATTTTTGTTGGTCTTGTCCTTAGCCTGCGTCACCAATGCATCACCTGTGTCCTTGTTGACAGCTGTACTGGAAACATTTGCTTCAACCAGCATCAGTTGCTCTCTCAATTTTTCAAATGTAAGAGTTGTACCAGAGGCTGCTTGTATATAATAGTTTGACCTAAAATTGTCAAAACGCGGTGGTAAGTCATTAATTAATTTAGCAACCAAACCTGAATCTGAGAGTTCTTCGCCAACTGCCTTTAGTTTCTGACGAATTACTGCCAATTGAGCGCAATAACTGGCGATGCTTTGACCTTCGTTGAAATGCATCCGGTGAAACTCTTGGTTAAGCAAATATTTGTTTTCATTCGTTTTTGTCTCGTAAATCGACTGGATTTTGAGCCATACTTCCCTTGAGGTATCACAGTCACGAATTGCTGCGTGATCGTCATCGGATAATGCATATGTTAGTACCCGCTGTGCCTTTCCATCCGTCTTCATCCACAGTTCAATATCCTTCTCGTTGCCAGGTCCCGTTGGACACTTAACCGTGCCGTCGACATTGCCTGTCGCACCAAGACTTTTTAAACAGGAACGTACTTCGTACTTCCAGCGTTGATAATTGTCCTTGGTCAACTGCGGTAACCTAAAATCTTCCGTGGTCATCTCGTGGCCGGGCGAAGAGTCACAGCAAGAGAGAATACTTGAGGTTAATGAGACAGAAAACACGTTAAAGACTTATACTCTGACTTTGCACTGTACTGGGCCCATAACCTGTTGGGTTATTTAGAATAAGATGTTTGTACAGTCAAAGAAAACGTGTTTAATTAATACTTGTAATATACAAGGCTGCGGCGGGGCTCTCTATGTTCGCCGTTGCGTTAGCCTTTACAGAGAGAGAGTTGCGCACGCACACGGATACATATGTATCTTAAGGAAGATGGCGCGTTACGCATGAACAAAGAAAAATACACATGAAAGGAAGCTGACGATAGATCGCACTTCTCTCAACAGTAATCAATAATTTTAATTGTTTTGTTTGTTGCTTGCAGCAGACTTTTTTAATAAAGTTATAATTCGTAGAACGTCACTGCTACAATTATCATATACCGTATCAATTTTAAATAAAACTTTCTGTAATACATACATAATGTGTCTGCATTCTATTGGATACTCAGCATGACAGACGTGGAAAATTTGAAATAGAACCTGCAGCGCTTTTAGAGGTGAATTGAATTCGTAACGGACCTTATCGACAATAACACAATAATTGACGATCTCCTTCAATGTTGGACCCATAGCTATTATATATGGTTGGACAGTCATCGATCTAGATATTGCATCCTGAACTTTTTTTTCATGAAGACGTTGTATATCGCCTGCAATCTTAAAAATAATATCCGTAAGTAGTGTGACGTGGCGGATTAGCTGCCGCGTGCCAGCTCCCCGCTGCCGTCCCAAGGCGCGGTGTCGGTCCGCCTGGGAAAGGAGGATCCGCGCGAGGCCGTAGGGAAACCTCCCGGGGTCGCAAACACACCTTTTTTTTTACTTGCCCGCTTACCCGAGACTTTTTTTTATTTTGTATCGCGCCCTTTGAGCGTCACCGAGCCGACCGGATCATCCCCGGGGACCAGCGGACAGCGGAGCCGAGAGTCGGATACGTGAGGAGAAAAGGAGGGAGCTGAGGGGCGAGAGCGCGGAGGCCCGCGAGCGGCGGTCGCGGGGAAGCCGAGGGGCCAGGCGGAGAGCGGGGCGAGTCGAGGGGCGCGGGCGAGGGACGCCGACGGACGATGATCGCCGAGGAGCCGAGCCGCCCTGGAGCATGGGGCCCGAGCGCGCGGAGTCGCCCCTTAGGGGCGAGAGGCAAGGCGTCGGCCAAACAGGGAGCCGAGGCGCGAGCACGGGCGGAGGTCCCCGGAAGGTCAGCCGGATCGGCGGAGCCGAAGGACCAGCGCGCCGGAGAGCGGGCCCAGGAGCGCCAGGAGCGACCGTCCCGGCCCTGCGAGCCGCGCGGGGCGAATTTCGCGCCCGGAAGCGCGCGGACAGCGATCGCGCCCCTGCGGACCCGGCGACACGCCGGGCAAGCGACCCCCTGATTGGCGGATCCGCGGCGCCGCTATCTTGCGCAGCCCCTTTGCGCGATCGGAACGAGCGATCGGGTGATCGACCCGCTCGCGCCGGATCTTCCGCTTTCGTTCGCGGATCCTCGTGTCGACAACATCGCGTCGGAGAGTAGGTGCCGAGCCGGCGATCTGAGGGCCGAGCACGTGCCGAACCCGTGACGGGAATCGAGGAGACGAGTGCCGACCGGGACCGCGCGGTGGGACCTAGGAGGCGTTCCGGTGAGGTGGCCCTCGGAAGGGAAACACTACCTATGTAAAAGCCGCGTGCTTCCGAGGGGGTTAGCTCGCGCTCTGGCGCCGCTCCGCGTTCCATTTCGTGTTTCGGGCCGTCGGGCGTCAGCTCCAAGGGGGAGCCGGCGCCGGCCATTTCGTGTCTTGAGCGGACCGGCGGTGCCAAGCGCGGGAGCTCCCGGGGAACGGCTGTGGGCTTAACGGGCGATTGTAGCGGGTGGGTAGCGGATTGTTGCGACCTTGGAGGGGAGCGGTGAACGGACGCCCCGAGCGCCGTTGTTCGAGCGGGCGCCTTCGTGCCCGCCCCGGGAGATTCTTTCGCGGTAGACCGGCACGCCGGGTGTCGGCCGCGGGTCACGCGCCGCGGGCGTGAACCGCCTTCCGCGGGGAGGCTCGCGAGGCCGACGGATCGCGAATTCGCCTCAGCGGAGGCCCCGCGTCTACTCTTTTCCAGTCGGCTCTTGTACCCGACCTATTCGCTTCTTGTATCTTGGCTTCAATCCATTAAACCGCTTATGTTATTCTGTTAACCCGAGTCGCGCTTATTTTAGTGTGTTAGCCTGAGCGTGCATGTGTTGCGACCCGTCCCGACGTCCCGTTCCCGCGGGCCCGTAACTACGGGATCCCGCCACTCTACCGACGGCAAAGAGCAGCCGGCCCCTGTCGCGTCGAAGAGGCTGAGTCGCGGCGTGTACCGAGCGGATCGACGCCGTTTTCGTCAGGGGAGCTAGGGTATCTCGCGACAAGTTCTTGACGCCGCCCGCGAGCGCGTCTGGCGCCCAACCTCGCCTTCGTTCGTTGCCTCCGTTCCGGCGATCGGCCCGGAACGGCGACGGCAGCGGATCGTGCACGTCAGCCACATCTTTCTTGGTCGCGCCCGGCGAAGGTAGAAAAACGCGTGACAGTAGATAATATAAAATTTAATATTAAAGTAAAAAGAAAGATAAGTTCAAACTTACTTTGGCGTGAACAATTAAACTTTTTTGACATTCCGAAATTGTTGGTTTATAAAAATACTGGTAAATGTGCATGAAAAGACCCCACCTCCCGATGACCTTGATCTTG
>NW_011966673.1:18824-24528 GCF_000949405.1 Vollenhovia emeryi | reverse complement strand
TGCTGCTATCCATATTGTCTGCTTAACGTATCGACAACAACTGATCGCGTTATGATATCGCAAAGTCGTTAAATCCTTTCCTATAACGACCATTTGAAATCGCGCTATCCTTATCTATCACTACAAATCCATATTTTTGCTGCCAACAGATATGACACAATTTACAAAAATCTTCGTAAGACATGTCGGTGTTTACATGATCGGTGTATATGTGTTTTATTGTTAGATTGATACCATCCTGTTTGAACAGGATGAGAAGATTCGCGTTGTCGCGTATAAGATGCTTCGGTATCTTTGCATACGTCTGACAAAGATAGAAGCAATCGACGCCAGCGTGTCTGCCCATCGCAAAGTATTCTCTTATCGTATCCTGCTTGTCACATGCCACGTCATCAAAGATAAAAATGGAATTTGGAAGCGCTTCGCTCGGTGAAAGGACGTTGCTGTTATTCGAAAATGTAAAATAACCAATTTCTTCTATCGATGTAAATACGTTCTCCAGGTATCGATATTTCGGTTGTTGCAACGATTTCGAGTGCACGTACACGTTCTCGAAGCGTACACCGTGCGGACTTTCCAGCAGGCTAATCAACACGTTTGTCTTGCCGCAAGTTGACGGACCACAAATAATACCGCGTATAGAAACCGGTAACATGTTTCCATGTCGACGTACCTCTTTTTCAGACATTAACCTTTCGTCGAAATTAGTCACCGTGATTGGCAGCGATTGTCGCACGAACCGCATGTTATCTCCGAAAAATGAATACGATTTCGAGAGAGCCAGCCTATTTATAGCAGGACATTGCATCGAAACGCTCAGACATGTTTCTGCTTTTGTTGATTAACAGTGACATATATGATTTAACAGCAGAACAGTTGAAGTATATACCAAAGGTCATTCTATTGCAAAAATTCTATAATTGCATAGATTATGTGTGGGATAGACTTCCCGACAATATCAAGACAGATTCGGAAGTTGTGCAGTATCGTCGTTGCCTGGAGCATTACAATCTACCGTCTCAGCAGACGCACATCGACGGCCCGCCGCCGTTGATAAAAAATTGCAGCGAATGCCGGCGAAGATTGGAAGAGGCTTGTTAAATCGTGTGATAAACGCACTTCCGATCGAATTACATATCCCTGGTTATCAGTTTTGCGGTCCGGGAACTCATTTGGAAAAACGTTTGGCAAGAGGTGATCGAGGTATTAACTCGCTGGATGCAGCGTGTCGCGAACACGATATAGCCTATTTGCATAGCAACGATATCGCAGAACGACACGCTGCCGACAATATACTCGCCGCGAAAGCGCGAAAACGTATTACTGCAAAGGATTCGGCTCTTGGGGAAAGAGCTGCTGCTACAGCCGTTTGGGCGACTATGAAGGCCAAAACAAAACTCGGTATGGGTCTAAAAACGAAGAAACAGAAAACCGCGAAGAAACGAATACTTCCGGTGGCGAAACGTGGCGGTATCCTACCGATTCTGCCGTTACTGGGAGTTATCGGTTCATTGGTCGGTGGAGCGGCGGGAGTCGCAAAAGGCTGTGAATGATAACAAGGCTGCGCAGCGTCAGCTGGAAGAACTGCAGCGTCATAATCATGCCATGGAAGGTCATGGAATTTATCTCGCTCCGTACAAACGTGGATGAGGAGTTTCGAAGAGAAAAAAAACGTCAAAAAGACGTTAAAAATCCCAAAAGGTGCAACTACCAACGTACAATTACAACAACTCGCAAAACTTATGCGCATTCCATATTTTAGAGGTATTTTTATGCGTACTAGCCTACCAGCGGGAGGAGTGCATCGAAACGAGAGTGGAATAGTAAATTTGGACGATGTCGAGGGGCCGGGTACTCACTGGGTGGCGTATGCGAATAGAGGAGATCGCGTTATATATTTCGACAGTTTTGGTAATCTTCGACCGCCGAGAGAATTGGTGCGATATCTAATAAACGATGTGACACGAATCGAGTACAATCGCACGCCTTATCAGCGTTATGATCAGCCGTTATACTGCTCGGCTTATCGCCTGCACGGGGACGAATGGCGTTGTGCCGTGGGCGCGGAGCCTGTGCCCGACTTGGTGGAGGGTTCCAGTGAGGAATCTTCCCACGCTACTAGGTCTGTCCGAGGTTTGCTGCCTCCCCCGGCGTACGACCTACCCGTTACCTACTCAGAAGCATTGGCTTACCGGGAGGGATCCGTTTGCGTCTCCATCCATGTTCCTTCGGGTACTCGCTGTGTGTATTTTCAATGAGGTGAGTGTCGAGGTCACTTTTTCCTTTTTTACTGTTATTTCTAAAGCCACTCTTCGATATATATAATATGTGTATCTGTCTGTTTCATTTACAGATGCTAGCTCAGCGGCTATCCGTGGCGGTGGTGGTGGTGCGGTGCATTCCTTCCCGGGCTCGTCGACGTCTACAAGTGTCGTCATTTACTTACGTTTAATTCATACTTATACTATTTTATTTCTTTCACCTGTAGCTATATAGTTTTGATGGTATCATTGTATACAGCGTCTTTTTCCTTTTTCTAATTATATATCCTTTTATGGAATTGTTTTTCTCTAGTTCATTTATCCTAGCCCTTATCCTTTTTTAATCATTTTAAATGCTCTTATTTCCCTCAGCATCTCCTATCGACATCAGTTGTCCTTCGAGCTCTACATTTAAGAACTTTGTCCACAACGACATTGAATGGTTTGCATTTGTACACGCGTGCGATGAGTTCTTCGCGGTCGTAGCGTACGTCTCCCCTCTCTCCGCAGACCCAGCTAGGGCGAGAGAGAGAACGGCAGCGTCGACCGTAACGGGTAATAATAAGAAAGTCACTGTGCCCCCGCGCCGGGTCGCGCTGAAAAGTATATGAAAGTCGCTATCAGCAGCCAGGTTTCGGCGCTTGACCTGTGACTCATAACATGGACAATAAGAATACGCGTCCAGGTATTCGCGTTAAACGGTGCTTGACCCCGCGACTAGATATCTGTTACATGTCACGTAGTGACAGGTCAGCACCTTGTGTGACGTCAGGGTCACTCGCCTTGGAGTACCCCTCCCCGCTCCCCCTCGCCACGAAGTACCCCCTCCCCGCCCCGCTCCCCTCGCCACGGAGTACCTCCCCGCCCCGCTCCCCCCTCGGAGCTCCCGGGTTTAGAACACCCTACTATCACCTACTACTACGGTTCTTTAAAATTACAAACGGTTTAATTTAAAGAACAAATCAATCAAATCCTTAGAAAATACATAGGAAATTGATATTCGATTGTGTGAATTTTGCGAAGCTGGCCGAGCGCTGCTCATCTCACAAAATATTATATAAGTTGCTGTTTTCATATATTAAATGAAAAGAGGGGAGTGCGCCGTAGAGAGTATTTCATCTAATTAATAAAAAAAAGAAAGATAAATAAAAAATCAAGAAATTGAAGAAATTTTGACTTAAAATGCAAAAAAAAAGAAAAGAAAAAAGATATACTACAGCGCGAAGCGCGAGCTTAAAAGCTACTTACAATGAATAATGAGAGTGGATTAAGCCTATTGGGGAAACCACTTTAAAAAAAACGCGCCAAACTATCTACCACAAGGTGGTGTGGAAATGATAGCTTAGAGAAGAAAAAAAAGACAAAATACCCAAAAAAATAAAAAATTTCAAAATCAGTTTCGAGGTCTCCATGTACAGGGAGATTATGGTCCGATTTTTGTGAAATTGGTATGAAATGTTGCAAATTTTTCGGAAAAGAATTTCCCGACTGAGCTTTTAAAATCTGTAACACCCTCTGGAATGCCAGTTCATCGACTCAAAATAAAAATAAGTGCTACAATTATTCTATTAAGGAATTTTAATACCAGGAAAGGACTATGCAATGGCACAGGATTCATTGTTATTGATCTAAAATCTAATCTGATTCATGCTTTTACTAGCTTTTGAGCCCGCGCTTCGCGCGGGCTCAAAAGCTAGTTTATTATAAAACTCTATTATAAAACTCTACAAAGTACAATGAAGTTAAAGAAATTGCCGTGATAACTAAATTATTAATTATCATAAAATTTGGACTTGATTAGGTGTGGCGTGGATGGACGGATGCGTGAGCGTGAGCGGATAGATTGTAAGACTAGTTAAGAGAGTATTATAGAGAAATAGGTAAGTAGTAGATAAGGAAAGTAAGAAGAAAGGCGAGTGGAAGAGGTAGAAGTGAAGGCGGAAGGAAGTAGGTAGAGGAAGAGAGGTAGGATAGAAAGGTAGGGCGGGCGAAAAGCGAGGTTAGGATTGGAAATCAGGCAAAGTTAAGGTTTAAGAAGGCAAAAAGATGACGGGGAAGGGAACGAAGGATAAACAAAGTAAGTTGGACTTAGTAGGGGATAAGGATAAGAAAAGTAAAAAAGTTAGTTTTGAAAATACCGACAACGAGGGCAAGCGAGGTTAGAGATATAATAAGAGAGGAAATAAGGCGAGAACTAGAAAGCATGAAAGTAGATTGGGAAAGAAAGATAAAAGAGATAGAGGAAAGGTTAATAACAATAGAAAAATTTATAATAGAACAAAGAGGGATAAATAGAGAAAGGGAAGAGGAAAGAGAAAGAGAGGTTAGGGAGGTAGGTAACGAGGAAGGTAGTAGCAGCGCGACAAGTAGATTAAGTAAAGGGATAGGAAGCAGGAGAAGTTCAGGTAGTAGGACTAGCGGAAGAAGTAATAGCTGGAGCGAGAAAGAGGTAGATACATTAAGAAGAATGGTAATGGAAAGGGACAGGGAGGAAAGGAAAGACAGGATAATCATAAAAGGTTGGAAAGTAGAGGGATGGATTACATGCGATAGAGTGGAAAAAATGATAAAAGTGAATTTGAGTATAGAGATTAAGATAAGTAATTGCTGGAAAAGCGGGGAGGTAATAGTGGCAAAGGTAACGAAGGAAGAGATGAAAAGAGAAATTATGAGGAATAAAAGTAAATTGAAGGGAGGAAATATTTTTATAGAAAATGATATGTCATACACAGATAGGAAAATACAGGAAGAAATTAATAGATGGGCAAAGAAGGAAAAAGAAAAAGGTAGGATAATAAAAGTAGGGAAAGGATGTGTGAGGATAGAAGTAAGATGGAAAAAATGGGCAGAAATAAGGAAGGAAGTAGAGGTAATAGAAGAAAGTAGGGACAGAGGAATGGAGGTAGGGGAAGAACAGGAGGGAAATGAGAGAGAGGAAAATAGGGATTTTGGATAAGCCAGAAAGTGAGAAAAGAAAGAGGGTCAGAGGATAGGAGAAATGAAAATAGAGATAGGAGAGAGAAAGGAAGGAAAATTATGTTTTGGAATATAGATGGTTTAGGAAGACAGGCTAAAGAATTTTGGAACTATATAGTGAAATGGGATTATGTTAGCTTAAGTGAAACATGGGTGGAGGAAAAGGGATGGGATAGGATTAAGAAAGGATTACCAAAAACGCATAGATGGTATAGTAGTTTTGCGGAAAGGGAGAAAAGGAGAGGTAGAGCAAAGGGAGGATTTATTATGGGGATAGAGAAAGAATGGGATAACAAAGCGAAAAGCATGTTTAGCGATGAAAAGAAAGGAGTGATACTGCATAAGTTAGAGGATAGTGAGGGAGGAAAGGATATGATAATTGTGACAGTATACAATAAGGATGAGTGGAAGGAAATGAAAGACAAAATAATAAAAATTACAGAGGAATATAAGGAGAATATAATTAT
>NW_011966673.1:15479-18167 GCF_000949405.1 Vollenhovia emeryi | reverse complement strand
TGAGGCAATGGTCATAAAAGAAGAAAGGAAGAAGAAGATAAGAGGAATAGGATACAAGGACTGGTGGGATAGAAGCTGCACGAGGAAAAAGAGGATGGTAAGAAGACTTTATAGAAGCTGGAAGAGAGGAAAAATGAGTAGGAATTATTATATTGAAGAAAGGAAAAAGTTAAAGATCCACCTGGACGAGAAAAAGAAGAGCTGGACAAAGAAAGAAGAAGAGGAACTAAAAAGTTTAAAGAACAACACGGAGGTATGAAAGTTTATAAATAGAAAAAGAGGGAAAAGGATACGTATAGAAAACAACATAAGCAAGGAAGAGTGGGAAAACCACTTCCTGGAATTATTAGAAGGAGTGAGATTGGAGGAAGGAATGGTGACAGAAGAGAGGGAGGAGATTATAAGGACAGAAACGGAAGGAGAGGAAGAGGAAGGAGAAGAAATTGAAGAAGAGGAAATTGTACAAGCAATTAAACGAATGAAAAAGAGGAAGGCTGCAGGAATTGACGGAATACCCATGGAGGCTTGGATATACGGAGGAATCACGGTAAGGAAAGGCCTAGTAGATATAATAAAACAGGCGTGGAGAGAAGGAGTGATTCCTAAAGACTGGGAAACAAGTGTAACAATCCCGATCTTCAAAAAAGGCGACCAGGAGAGGGCCGAAAACTACAGGGGCATATCCCTGTTGTGTACGGCTTACAAGGTGTATGCGGAGGTGCTAAGGAGAAGGTTGGAGAAGGAAGTGGAAAGAGAGGAGATATTACCGGAGAGCCAGGCGGGATTCCGAAGAGGGAGAGGAACGGCGGATAATATATTCGTCCTTTCTCACCTAATACAAAGAGAAAGGAAGAAAGAGGATAGGAAGATATATGCAATATTCGTGGATTTAAAGGCGGCATTTGATAAGGTGGATAAAGGAAAATTATGGGAAGTGATGGAAGACAAAGGAATAAATAAGAACTTGATTGGAAGAATAAGAAGAATTTATAAAGTAACAAGAAATATAGTAAGGACCGAAGAGGATTACACGGAGGAATTTCTAACGAGGAAAGGAGTAAGGCAGGGGTGTGTGCTGAGTCCACTCCTGTTCAATATACAATATATATAGCAGACTTAGATAGGAAAATGAGGGAAAGAAATATAGGAGGTCTGAAGTTAGGAAAAGAGAGGGTTTGGTCTCTGGCGTTTGCAGATGACATGGTGATATTAGCAAAGAATAGGGTAGCAGCGGTAGATATGATGAAGACACTAGAGATATTTCTGAGGGAGCGTAGATTAACTTTGAATACGGAAAAAACAAAGGTAATGGTGTTTAGTAAAGGAGGGAAAGAAAAAAAAGAAAAATGGAACTGGTTAGGGAAAGATTTAGAAGAGGTGCAGGTTTTCAGTTATCTTGGCTTTACATTTAATAGAAAAGGAAATTATAAGGATCACTTAAAGGTCCTAGAGGCGAAAGGGAGAAGAGCAGCAAATAGAGTTTGGGGGTTAGGTGGAAGGATATGTAAGGACGATTTCGAAAGAAGAGGAATGTTATTTAACTATTTGGTGAGGAGTGTTATGTCGTACGGTGTAGAACTCTGGAGATGGGCGGAGAGGGAAACTCTAGAGAAAATAATGTTGGACTATGTAAGATGGGTATTTAAGCTTGATTTTTGTACGCCAAGGTATCTGATAACGAGAGAACTAGAATTGGATAAATTAAAAATTAAATGGGGGATAAATGCGAGGAGATATGAGGAAAAAATAAGAGAGATGGGGGACAATAGATGGATAAAAGTTTGCTGGAAGGAAAAACAAGAGGAAGGATGGGCTGATTTGTATGGTAGGGAGAGGGAGGCTTATTATAATAGAAATGGATGGGGTATTATTGCAGTAGATAGCATGCCAAAGGAGGAAAGGAATATGATAAAAGATTTAAGAAGTAGAGAAGGAGACACACAAAGGCAATGGGAAGAAGGTAGGATTAGGGAAGCGAAATATAATAAGAGATATAGAGATTTAAGCAATGCGGAGGGAAGGCCGAGATACTTAGATTTTAGGAATATAGATATGATGGGAAAAGGTAAGGAAATTAGAGCGCTGATAAGATTAAGATGCGGAAACATGGAGGAAGATAACAAATACTGGTTGGAAGAAGAAAATGAAAGAAGAATGTGTACATTTTGTAAGGAGGGTAAAGATAATATAGAGCACTATTTAAAGGATTGTAAAACGACGAAAGACTGGTTTTTAGAGTTAGGTAATAGTGGAAAAGAAGTTGGAAAGATTATATAACGATGTAATAGATGAAGATAAAGGAAAGATATTATGTAAATTATGGAAGGAAAAAGAAAGGCAAAAAAAGATGAGCTAGTCATTGTAGAAATAAGAAATTAGAAGTAAGAAATAAGAAGTGAAAGAGTTTAGGGGTACAGATTAGAGAGGGTATGAATGAGAGTATGGATGAATGAGTGGTTAAGGAATTTTTGTAAACCAAGTCCCACTTTCTGGCTGTAAGCTAAAGGTAATAAAGCATAACTTAAAAATTAGTTTAAAAATATTAAGATTTTTTAATAGGTAACCTGCTGATGTTTTACTACCCCCCTATTACCCAAATAGCACAAGTCCGTCCTGGGGAGCGATCGCGTGCACGATCGAATTCGATCGGTCGACTTCTCATACGTCTCTACTCTACAGGTTTCATGG
>NW_011966673.1:7507-15458 GCF_000949405.1 Vollenhovia emeryi | reverse complement strand
TTTCCCTCAGACCATAGATTGATCATGTACGAAGAGTGGTATCGGATGGCATATTCCTTCTCGAATTCGAATTCGATCGGTGCACGCGATCGCTCCCCTGGACGTCCTTGTGCTATTTGGGATATCTTTTTAGAATAAAACGATATCGCAAGGACGTCTCTGTTACGTCCCATTGCATGTTACGTCACATTAACATTATTTTAGGACATCACAAAGATGTCTCTTAGATGTGATAAAAGATGGACATTTGGATATTCCCGTGATATCACACTAATGTAATTTGGATATCTCAAGTTATCTCTGGGATATGGGATATCCTTAAACAGATATCACACTGATATCACTGTGATGTCGCTGTGCTATGTGGGTAAAGTTTAATTTATTAGTCGTCATTGAATTTTAATAAAATAACATCACTATTTTTGTAAAATATTAATATCAAATACTTTTGTAACATATCTCTAAATCAGAATTTTCTTATTATTTACAATAAGTAATTCAAATAAGAATGCAAAAAAAAGAACAAACCTATTTTTATGTCTTTTGTTGCCTTTCGTGAAATTAGAGGTACAGTGGGAAAAATTCTCATAGTTTCTTTTATGACACCGTCCAAATAACACATATATTGTAAGTCCTCATACATGACTGGCGCATCTTTTGTACTTTTAGTTCCATAAATTTCACATAATTCTTTATATACCTTTTCCTTAATATAAAATATAGAATTCATTTAAATAAATGTATGCAAAATAATATTTTTATTCATAATGATCGGAAGAACATTGCCCTTGTTAAAACAATTTTCATACACAAATAATATGTTATACATCTATAATCTATGTACAGCTATGTATGTAAAATTATATACCAAATATTTCCATACATATTTTTTACATGTTGTATTTTTATATAAGTCTTTATAATTCAATATTAAAATCTTTATAATTGTATATAATTCTTTGTAATTTTACATAATTCTATTAATTTATATGAATAAAATTTTAAAAGGAAAAATTTGCTAATTTATAATTATACCTAAATATGTTTAACTAGGTATATACTAACTATACATATGCACAATTACATAAATTATAAATGGACAAGTTTTTTCATATAAAATTATATATGTAGAATTATATAATATAAAATTATAAAGAATTATAAAGATATATAACATTACATAGAAATACACAATATAGGAACATATTTGATATACATATAATTTTATACAATTCTATATATTTATACATGCATACAAATAAAATTATTTTTCTGGTAAAAAGATTGTTAAGTACATGCTTTGTATACTCATTGTTGAGTATTAGCGTAATATTTAAACTTAATTATTTTTTTCAAGTATTAATTCAAACCAAATCTAATTGTAAATTCCAAAATCTGTATTAATATAATAGTTCAGTTAAAATAATGTTACACATTATTATAATATGAGTGATACATATACATATAGTAAGTGAGAAAATAATTTTTTATAACTGTTTAATTATCTCTTATATTTTAAAATTGTGTTGCTTACAACGCTCTGTTTATTTATAATAACGAGTAAATTCAACAGTTTCGAATATACATATGTATATATTATACGTACTTGCACTTCGGGGAAACTCCCTAATAGAAAGGTCACAAAATTAATCAAACTAGTAATTGTGTCATTGGCCTACAAATATAAATATTTACTTTAATATTACACATATAACTATTTATAATTATTATAAAAAATTGTACGTACCCCTAGTAACATTGTCATTACATTATCATGAATCTCTTCTCGTGTAAAATTGTTTTTACGCGATGCTTCTGTCAGAATTTCGAAAAATGTTCTGTCTATATAATGACAGGAATATACATATTAAATTAAATTAAGTATTTAAAATATAAGCATAATTTTTTAATTATGTGCTGGAAAACTTTAATTTTAAACTTAAATTATATCTTTATATAAAAATTAAAAGTAAATTTAAGTAGAAACAATTTTCTGGAAATGTATAATAAAAGAGAGTATTTAATATTGTTTCAGATAGTTTCGAACAATTTATATTGCTATCATTTTGCAAACGAAAGTATTTTCATAACTTTTATATGAAATGTGAATAAGCTTACGAGTACGGCTATTTCCATCTTTTGTATTCGGATTATTGAGATCATGTGTGAGCTGCTGTATCATCTATATAATATATTATGTAATGGATAAAATAATGCAAGATGTTATTAAATCAATTTATAGTAGCATTACCTCATCGCTAAGTGAATTTATAAAATCTGTATCTTTCTTGTGGTTGCGCCCCAAAGCAGTAATATAGAATATACAATCAAAAAATAATTTGTTTCTTACTCTATATATAATATTATTTTTCAACCTGAAACACGGTTTTATATAAAATCGTAATTTTTATACATACATCAGATAAGGTTATAAAAGATTATTGAACTAACTGCGACTATTCAATGTACAAAATTTTATAAATAGAAGGAGATATTGTTTTTTCAGTAAAGAACATATTTCTTCAGTAACAATATTAGTTTATTTATAATAAATATTAATTTACAAAAATTAATTAATACACTACAAATTTTTTTGATACATGCAAATGTGGTTTTTCACAGAAATATAAAATTTTGAAATTAAAAGAATTCTATATATATTCTGAATATAAAAATTTATACCTCTGAATTGCTTTGACATATTCCTTGTTTTTTTCTTGTTCCAACTTTATGCCCATCAAAGAACCTGTATAGTAACAACATATAAAAGAAATATTGATGAGTATTTTTCAAAAACGACCTACGCTGGCCAATGCCTTTATTTAATATAAAAACGACATTTCGGTCCTGGATTTGGACCCTTTTCAAGTAATCTGTAATCGTATACAATTCGTCACTAAATTTATATATAAAATAAATACAGTATAATTAAAATGTAGACTAAGAGAGATTGTGAGTAAATCGTGAATCTATACCTGTTTCGTAATTATCCCTGATCTCATATCGTTCGTTATATTGGCCAAACGAACGATATGAGATCAGGGATAATTACGAAACAGGTATAGATTCACGATTTACTCACAATCTCTCTTAGTCTACATTTTAATTATACTGTATTTATTTTATATATAAATTTAGTGACAAATTGTATACGATTACAGATTACTTGAAAAGGGTCCAAATCCAGGACCGAAACGTCGTTTTTATATTAAATAAAGGCATTGGCCAGTGCAGGTCGTTTTTGAAAAATACTCATCATTGTTTTGAATTGCTGGCGATATCATATCTACCCTAAAAGAAATATTACTACTTGAAGTATTAATGAACTATTGATTATAAATTTAGACTTTTATATAGGATGTTCATCTATTTGAATTTTATGTTATACTCTATTTATACTATACTAAACAAAAAAGAGAACACATTTGAAACATTTTAAACTGTTTAACTTTAGCAATTGTTTAATTGTAGCCACTTTATTGTTTTTCTTTGAACCACAAAGCTAGGAAAATTAAGTCTTTTAAAAAATATAATAATTTTTTAATCTTATTTGTAAAATATCTTAGGTAAAGATGGCGAAGAGGAAAAAGGTACGGTGCGAGAGTGAAATGAGAAAGGGAGTGGAAGGAAGGATTGGAGCGGAGAGAACGGAAGGAGGAAGGAGTGATGGAAGGAGGAACGGGAGAAGAATCTGTGGACATGGAGGCGTGAGAAAATAGTGAAAAGTGAAGGAGAAACTGGAGTGGAAAAGATGAGATGGCATGAGTCGGCAGTCTTGGAGCGTGGAGAGCGGAGGGGAGAGGAGAGCAGAGGAGCGAGTATCGATACAATCGATACAGGGAAGGAATAGGATTGGACGGGAGGATCGAGAGATCGAAGGAAGAGGAGGAGGGGAAGCGACAACAGCGAGTCGAGAGATCGATGGACGGGAGCAAAGGAGGAGTGAGTGGAGAGAGTTGTGAGAACGAGAGGTGAGAGAGAAGCGGAAGAAGCAGAAGGAACGGATAAGGAGAGGACGGAGGAGCGGAGAGAACGGAAGAAAAGGAGGAAAGAGAGAGAGAAGGATAAGGAGCAGGAGAGGAAGAGGAGAGAAAGGAGAGGAAGAGAGAGAGAGAGAGGAGAGAGAGAGAGAGAACAGGAGAAAGAAGAGGCGAAGGAGGAAAGTAGGAAATGAACAGTGGAGAGCGAGAAGGAGAGAGGAGACGAAAGGAGTGGAAAGAGAGAGAGGAGGAAGGGAGGGGATTGGAGAAGGAGATAGGAAAATCAAGGAGCGATATCGAAGGAGGAGAGGAAGAGAGGCAGGAGAGCTCGGGGTGGGACGACGAGATCGAGTAATCGAGAGTTCGACCAGGAAGAAGGCGAGGTGGAAGGGGAAAGTGTTCAAGAGTGTAGAGGGAGTCGGAGAGAGAACAGGCAGTGCAGGTGGCAAGTCACGAGAAAGGGAGGGAGGGAGGGAGGGAGGGAGAGTGGGTATGTGTGTGTGGGGGGGATAAAAAGAATAGCGAGGGATGTATTAGGGAGGGATCCAGAGTTAGGGGAGGTAATGGATAGGCTAGGAGAAGAGGGTAGAGTATGATGATAACGGAGATGAGATTTGAATATGGAGGAGAGGAAAGCGAGATGGAGGATGGCAGAGAGGAAGAGAGTAGAGAGGGAAAGGGAAAGGGGGAGGTAAAGGTCGAAAACAGAGGGATGTGGAAGGATGGAAGGGAGTGGAGATGGGTGGGAGAGGAGAAGGAAAAGGGGAGGAGTGGAGGAGAATATAAGGAGTAAATAATAAAGGAAATAATTGTAGGAAGGAGAGAGGAGAGCGAGAGGGACCACAAGGAGGAAGCAGGAAAGGAAAAAAGGAAAGACGAAGCAGGATGGAGAGGGAGAAGGCGGACGGTGGAATCAGGAAATGGAAGGAAGAGGGAAAGGATGCGTGACAGAAGAAAAAAGAGAGAAAGGAGGTGCAGGAAGGAAGGACAGTAGGAGCGGATGACAGGAGGAGATAAGATGGAAAGGAGATACGAGAAGGAAGGAAAGGAGAAGGACGGTGGAAGCAGGATACAGAGGAAGAAAAGAAATGGGCGAAGGAAGAGGGAGGGATGTGGGTAGGGGGAGGGACGAAGGGGGAGGTAAAAGGTTGTAAAGGTCGCAAACGGCCAGGCCGCGACAGGAGGGAACAGATTGATATTTGGAAAGGGTTCGGACACGCTCCCCAGAAAAGCGCCGATGTATCTCAAAATTGAGAATAAACACACTACTACTACTGTAAAATATCTTAGAAAATAATCTCATAAAAACTATGTATATAAAATATCAAAATGTATATTCTATAAAAGTAAAGAAAACTTTTTGTATACACTAAAATATTGTTACTATACTAAATAATTCTTACTTTTAGATTACATTTAAGTGAAAAAAAAGTTATATTATTTACGCATCAAAATGCTTGTAATCTTTTTAAGAAAATTTTTATCATATTTTTAATAATTTACAAATACATTAAATTATATATGTAATCTTACCGCATGCCATTCTCCAAGAGCAATTTGATATATGATCATGGAGATCAATTTCATTTCCGTTTAAATCGTTTTTTTGCAATTGATGTACAAGTATTTCGGATTCTTCAACGAAAATCTTAAAAAAATTTTGCAACATAGATGGACTGAATGTAAATGCAGCTATTTTTCTTATTCGAGTCCATATGGATGCTGAAATAATTATTACAAAAGCTAGGAAAATGTATTATACAATATCACAATATTTTAAAGAAATTATTATCAAAGATATTTATATATGTATATTAAAATGTTTTAGGAAATTTATGGCGTAACTAACAACTAATATTATTATATAATAATACTAAATAATTAGGAATCAGAAATAATATAATAATGCTAAATAATTAGGAATTAGAAATAATATAAGTAAACTTTACTATAAAAATAAATATACTTCATAAATGTAACATTGGAATATAAACGATTCTGACAGTATGTTAGAACAAATCTAAAAGATTTTTTTAAATTAATTATAAAGAAAGTAACCCATTGTATAGTTACAAAAGAAGTTATTAGTTTTACTTTTGTAGATACGATATCTTACCAGGAGCAGTAAGTAATCCCATACCAAATAATGGTTCGGCAAGTTTATACATTATACTTTTATCGATACAATTTCTGTTGCGTAAGATATGCTAAAACATTATAAATTAACGTTTTTACATTTGTGGAAATGTGCGCATGTTTGTTTCATTTGTGTAATAAATATACATATATTTCATCAATTATGAACCAATTTGTGATTAGTTAAAGTAAATTATAAAGATACGTACATCACATATGCATGTATGTATAATATGTATATGTATACACTACCGGTCAAAAGTATTTTACCACCTATATATTACGTAATCTTATGTTAACCCTTAAATGCATCATGTTGCCATTCGGCAACATACCGATATCTATGTAGGTGGGTAGCGTTGAATGTATGTACGGCATCGATGAAGCGCACACTGTAGTCGATTGGCTACATCCCGATCGAGTGTAAACTTATGTACTTATGTTTCATATGTTTCTAATTTCATGATGTTGCCATTCGGCAACACACCCTTTTGTTCTTGAAAAAATAAAAAACCGTAAGATAAATTTTTTCTCATTTTTTCCTTATTGTACTCCTTTTGTTGTATCATATTCAGCAAAAAAATCATAAAAACAAAAAATCATGCATTTAAGGATGTATCTGAGCTATTTCAAAATAGTACCAAATTGATGAAACTTCGGGAAACACTTCCTTTGTTATCTGTAATATACTGAAAAAAATTTTAAGTAGATTTACTAAATCGTTAGAGAGTAATTATTATTTCAATTATGTCTGATTTTACACGTGTTCTTATGGGAAACGTAATTTTCTTGAATGAAATGAGTAATAAAGTATAGAAAAAATAGTATCAAAATTTTAATTTTTTTTATAGATATAGACCATGGATTATTGGAACTTTGTGCAAAATTCGATTAGGTTTCACAACACGGTTTAGGAGAAATTAATTATTATTCATGACAATTTTGCGGTTTCTGTAATATGTCAATTACTGGACTGTAGAAGTGCGGCAACGTCGCAATCAGCTGAACGTGTCAAGCGAATAACCTGACCGATATAGTAGTCACGTCGTAAAGTCTCGTTTTGTCTGTATTGTTTTCATTTAGAGAACAAGAATAAAAATTAAATAATTTTGATAAACAACATAAACTCTGGTTTCTCGCTCACATTTTCCTCCATGGTAGGCTCAGTTTTTTCTTCTTGCACAATTTGAACTTTTCTTCTTAAAAATCCATATCTTTGTTGCGCAAGTCTCTTTCGATACGTACTTTCGCTAATTATTTTTCCTTTCCACCGATACATTTTTGTGGCTTTTGACATTGCGATGCAGGACTAAACAGAAGATAGCTCGCAATGTCAAAAGTGCATTGCTATCAATCTTAAAGCCACCCAGATAGCACATGGACGTTGACAGGATGTCCGATGGACGTCCGCATCTGGACATTCGGACGTCCAAAGTACGTCCATGTAAGGCCCGTAGGATGTCCATTGGATGCCCATGGGATGTCCAAAATGCACTGCTTTAGAGATCCATAGGACGTCCAAAATACATCCAACTTTGGATCTATTTTGGACCTGTTTTGGACCTATAACGGACGTGTTTTTGACAAATGTGTACCTATGTTTTGGATAGGATTTTTAATAATTAAATATTAATTAACTAATTTATTTCATTGTATTTATATCTTGTCATACTTAGTATATTAATTATATATTTATATTAAAGATATATTTATATTATATATATAGTTAGATCATATATTTATCTCTGTTATACATATTATATTAATTTTTATACTTATTTTATTTATTTTTGTTTTATTTTATTGATTTATATTACTTTAACGTGGTGTCTAGC
>NW_011966673.1:0-7148 GCF_000949405.1 Vollenhovia emeryi | reverse complement strand
TGAAGGAGGGAGGGAGAGGGAGAGAGAGAGAGAGAGAGAGAGAGAGAGAGAGAGATAACTTTGTAAAAGTATATTTTACATTTCATTTATATTATTTAATATTTATTTTACATTGTCCATGTTTATTGTTTTCGATGGTTTTATTGTACAACGAATATTTAACTGTTAAATGTAAAAAAACTGTTTTATTCATTAACGTTTTTTATTATAATATTAATATAGTACTTAATTAATATAAAATAATTGTGAAACAACCTAAAATAAAAACCATGTAAAAAATATTTTTATATACATATATGTCGCAAATGACTAATCAATATGAAATAAATGTAAAATAAGTATAAAATAAACATTTTTTTAACCGTTTATTCAACATATGGATTTTAAACGTAAAATGAATGTTTTTTAAATGTTTAATAAAAGTTTTTTTTAATAAACGTTTTTTGTAATAAAAATTTGCAAATGTATTTAAATATGCTAAAATAAATATATCTAAAGATGATAAAACTAAAGCCCAAACGTGGACAAAAATTGGATGTCCATAAGATGTCCCGTAAAGGATATCCATTCAAGGTACGACAACAGATGTCCGTTAAATGTCCATTTCACGTCCACGGACGTTCGGACGTAAATTGGACTTAAACCGGACGTCCACAGGACATCCTGTGCTATCTGGGCATAAACTTAATGTCGCGCTGTTGCCACGTTTAACCCGTTTCATCTCGGGGGTCAAATATTAATATTAATAACAAATAATATTTATAGTTATTGTTTAAATAATACATATTTACCTTTTTAACTATATTCCAATTACTTTTTCTGTATTACACTGTTAAATAATGGTGTTAAATAAATAAGAAATTTGATGTTCTAAGGTTGCATTCTGGGCATTTTCACTGCCAAAAGTTTTATTGTACAAAGTTGTAAAATGGCAAATAAACCTAATAAAGTGCTGAAAAATGTGAAAAATAACTTTTTAAAAATAAATATATTATGTTAGTTATCATTTATATCAGTTATCACTAGGTTTACTGCGTTTAGCGTAGATATGCCAGTTTTTCGAATTTGGGGGATTTTTGTCAATGATTGTATCTCAGATACATCCTTAAGGGTTAAAATCTACATAAACATTAGTTCCCTTTATTTGTATTTCATTTTATATAACGGAGACATTGTAGCAATGTTCGATTTGACTGGTAAAATACTTTTGACCGGTAGTGTATATATGTATGTAGAAAGTCATTTAAAGTAGCTATTTATGAAAAGATAATAGAACCATTAGGCTAAATTGAATGGTTTTTCTTTACTTTTGCTTGTTGTGGGTCATATATTCCAATTAATAAGTTGCCGCCCATCCACATTTGAAAAGGAGATGAGTATTCTTCTGTCATCCGTCGCATAATATCCAAAAATTCTAAAAATTTTAGTATATATTGCTTATGTATTTTATTATCAAAATAAATATTACATACATTTTATTAACGTATATACTCTATTCATAGTATGTTAAAACTTTTTGTAAATATTTACGTATATATGTATATTAGGGTGGCTTTTCTTTACTCTTGGTGAAAATTTTTTGGGGATTTTTTTTGCGCTACCCCCCGTCGTTTCGACGTCGATCGACGAATCATTTCTCACTGGGTGAGAGATGTCAGGGCCCCGTTTTCGTGATTGGCGAATGCGATACGCCCTTTGTGGACATTGAAAACGTGGACATTGAACTACGTAGTCAATGTCGACATTTTGCCAAGTGGGTAACACAGATTTGCGAAATTTTGGTTGCGTTTCGTGCTATACCCAGTGAGAAATGACGTCGAAACGACGTCGATCGACGAATCATTTCTCACTGGGTAGTCAGGTCCTGTGCGATGCTCTTGTACTTAAGATTATTTGAAGTACAAGATCATTGCATGGGATCTAACCATAGCGTGGGACGGGACTAAAATTGTGCAAATCTGCGTTACCCACTTGGCAAAATGTGGACATTGGCTACGTAGTTCAATGTCCACGTTTTCAATGTCCCTAAAGGGCGTATCGCATTCGCTAATCACGAAAAACGGGGCCCTGACATCTCTCAGGCTTCTCTCTGGTGGAGGGAAGTGTGGGGAGATAGAGGGTGTAGGTAGGTAGAGGCGGAAAGCGGAGCAGCAATTGGGGCATAGAGGAAGAAAGACAGAGAGAGGCGGCTGAAAGGTAGAGAGTCAGGCAGGGAGCGCGCGAACATAGAGGCGCGGTGGAAGAGAATAAGGTAAGGCAGGGAGCATAGAGAAGATAGAGAGGAAAGCCGGGGACGTAAAAGTGATAGAGAGAAGAGAGAAAAGAGATAGGAAGGAGATAGGAGGAGGCTTAAAAAAAGGGAAAAAAGGGAAAAAGGGAGCAGGGTAGAGGGTCACGGAGGGGGAGATGATAGGAAGAATGGGATATACAGGGCGGGAAGGAGAGGTGGGGAAGAAGAAAAGGGAAAGAAGGGAAAGCTATGGTAATGTAGAAGAAATGTTGATGAGGGTAAAAAGGAAGAGAGAAGGAGAAGGGAAGGAGGAGGAGGGGGAGGGGAAAAGGGAGGAAGAAGATATATTCGGGAAAAATAAAAAGACGCCTAGATCGCCGGGGACTACGGAGGCAAAAGAGGACAGGAAGGAGGAAGAAAGGAGGGAAGAGGGAGGGGAGGAGGCGGGAAAAATGGAGGGGATTATGGCAAGCTAGAAAGTAGAATGGGGAAACATGATGGGAGAATTGAGAGAGGGACTGAAACAGGACGATAACAGACTAAGGGATGAGGTGGGAGAAGTGATGAGGGAGCAAGGGAGGATGCTATGGGAAGAGATAGAAAAGATGAGGGAGGGGAATAGAAGGCGGGAAGAAGAATGGAAGAAAGAAAAGGGGAAGTTGGAGGAAAGGGTAAAAGAGCTGGAGAGGAAAGTGGTGGAGAGAGAAGGAGAGAAAGGGGACGGGGAAATGAAAGGAGAGAAGAAAGGTGAGGGAGGGGGTGGATTAGAAGAGAGAGTGAAATGGATGGAGGGAATGATGGAAAGGAAGGAGAGAGAAAATAGAAGAAGAAATGTGGTAATAAGGGGGCTGGAGGTTAAAGAGGGAAAGAGAAGAGAGGAAGTGGAAAAGATAATTCAGAAGATAAAGACTGAAGTAGAAATAGAGGAGATGAGAAAGGTGGGGAGTGGAGGAGGAGGGGAGGGAGAAATGGTGGTTGTAAAGTTAGCGAAGGAAGAACAAAAATGGGAGGTCATAAGGAAGAAAGGTATGTTGAGAGGGGAGAAGGGGAGGATAGGGGAGGACTGGACATGGAAAGAGAGAAGAAGGATGAAATGGAAATTAGAGGAAATAGCGAGGAAGGAGGAAAGGGAAGGAAATCGAATATGGGTAGGGTACGGGAAGATTAGAATTAATGAGAGGTGGTGGAGATGGGATGAGGAAAGAGAGGTGTTGAGAGAAGAGAAAGGAAAGGAACGAATGGCGGGAAAGGGGGAAGGGGGAAGGGAGAGGGGGGAGTTAAGTAAAAGTGGAGGGGGGAGAGGGAGGAAGGAAGAAAAGAGATGAAGAGAAAAAGGGGAAGGGAGGGAAAGGGAGTGGAAGGTGATGTTCTGGAATATGGCGGGGCTGAGTAATAAGGATAGAGATTTCTGGGAGGGATTAAAGAGATGGGATGTCATCGTACTGTCGGAAACGTAGATAGAGGATAAAGGATGGAATAGGTGGAGGGAGAGATTACCAGAAGGATATGTATGGGGATGGCAGGGAGCAGTAAGGGTAAAGAAGAGGGGTAGGGCGAGGGGAGGAATGGTAATGGGGATAAGAAAAGGCATGGCGGAGGGAGACAGGGCAGTGGAGGGGAAAAGAAGAGGAATAATGATGGGAAAGGTGAGAGTGGGGGAGGAGAGCTGGAAGGAGTTTATGTGGATGTATGATAGGAGTTTATGTGGATAAAGAAAATATGGAAGAAAAATTGAAGGAGCTAGAGGAATGGACAGAAGGAGAGGGAGGAGGAGAGAGGACAATTATAGGAGGAGACTTCAATGCAAGAACAGGAAGGGAAGGGGGAGGAGTGGAAGAAGGGGTGGAGGAAGGGTGGGAGGAAGAAGGAAGGAGAAGGAAGGACCGGGAGATAAACAGGAAAGGTAGGAGGTTAGTGGAATTTTTAGAGGAGAGGGGTGGGAAATTTTTAATGGGAAAGTAAAGGGGGATGAGGAGGGGGAGTACACATTTACAGGAGGAAAGGGAGATACGGCAAAATAGATTACGTAGTGGGAAATAGAGATGTAAGAGAGAGGGTAAGGCTTATGAGAATAGGAGATAGAATAGATTCAGATCATCATCCATTGGAAGTGTTTATACACGAGGGGGACAGAGGGAGGAGGGAGAGAAAGGAGGGAGGAGGATGAAGAGGGGAATATGGGATAGGCAAGGGAAGGAGAAATTCAAAGAACGGTTGGGAGAGGTGGAGTTGGTGGAGAGGAAGGAAATGGAAGGGAGAATAAGAGTGGCACTTGAGGAAGTGGAAAGGAAGAGGGAGGGGGAAGGGAGGAGAAAGGGGGGATGGTGGGATGAGGAATGTAAGGAAGGGAAAAGAGAGGCAAGAAAGAAGTTGAGAGAATGGAGAAGAGGGAGGTGTGAAAGAGAGGAGTATAGGAGAGAGAGAAAAGACTATAAGGAGTTATGCGAGAGGAAGAAAAGGGAGGAAAATGAGAGATGGGAGAGAAAGGTAGTAGAGACAAAAAGGGAGTCAGATGTGTGGGAAGTGGTGAATAGGGAAAGGAAGAAATGGAAAAAGGGGGCGAATAGGGGAATAGAAATGGGAGAGTGGAAAGAGTATTTCATGGAGTTGCTGGGAGGGGTAGAAGAAAGGGTGGTAAGGGGAGGAGAAGGTAAAGAGAAAGGAGGAGAGAGGGATATCAGCAGAGAAGAAATAAGGGAGGCTCTGAGGAAAATAAAGGAGGGGAAGGCAACGGGGATGGATGAGATCCCACGAGAGGTTTGGAAGTATGGAGGGGAGGGCGTGGAGGAGTGGGTTTGGAGATTCTGTAATGGGGTGTGGAGAGGGGAGGGATGGCCCGAGTGTTGGAGAGAGGGGATAATAGTTCCAATAGTGAAGAGAGGAGAAGGATAGAAGGTGGGGGAATATAGGGGGGTGCCACTGTTATCGACTCTATACAAAATATATGTGGCGGTGTTGGCGGAGAGATTGGGAGAAGAGTTAGAGAGGAGTGAAATAATTCCACAGAGCCAGACCGGTTTCAGGAAAGGCATGGGAACAATGGATAACATATACGTCCTTAATTATGTAATAAACAGGCAGCTGGGGAGAAAAGGGGGAAAGCTAGTGGCGACATTTGTGGACCTGAGAGCAGCATTTGATTCGGTGGACAGAGGAGTTCTGTTAAGGGAAATGAGAGGGAGAGAAGTAAGGGAGGGTTTAGTGGAAAGGGTGGAGGAGGTGTTAAGGGAAACGAAGAGCAGGGTGAAGGTGGGAGGAGAGGTAGGGGAGGCGTTTTGGACGGCGAGAGGGGTGAGACAGGGATATCCGCTAAGTCCGCTGCTGTTCAACATCCTTCTGGCAGATATAGAGGAAGAAATGGGAAGGGTAAAATGGGGAGGGATAAAGATAGGGGGAAAAAGATGTTATACTTTAGGTTACGCGGATGACATGGTGCTGATGGCGGAGGGAGAGGATGAAATGAGGAGCATGATAGAGAGATTGGAGGGCTATATAGACAGGAAAAGATTGGAATTAAACACGAATAAAACGAAAATAATGAGATTCAGGAAAGGGGGGGGGTGAGTGAAGAAAAGAGACTGGAGATGGAAGGGAAAGGCGATAGAAGAGGTGAAGGAGTATAAGTATCTAGGATATACATAATACAAAAGAATGGTAAGCAGGATGCACAGGTGTGGGATAGGATAAGGAGGGCAGCAGCGGTAATGGGGCAGGTATGGGGAATAGGGAAGAGAAGGTGGGGAGGGGATTGGGGAAAACGGATGTGGTTTGACAAATTAGTATGGACGGTTATGGGATACGGGGTAGAGGTATGGGGTTGGAAAGAGAGAGAGAGGGGATGGAGAGAACGGAAGAGAGGTATATGAGATGGATGTTGGGAGTAGACGGGAGGACACCTGGTTATATGATAAGGGAGGAGCTGCAAAGGGACAAATTGAGGAGAAGGGCCGGGTGTAGAGCGTGGGGGTATGAGAAGAGACTAGAGAAAGGAGGAGGAAACGAATGGGCGAGACTGTGCTGGAAGGAGATAAAGAAGAGAGGAAGGGAAGGGAAGGGGGATCGGAGTGGGAAAAAGAGAGAAAGAAATTTTTTATAGAAAAAGGATGCAGGATGGAGGAGATAGACGGGGAGGAGAGAGGAGAGGAATGGGGAAGTAGACTGGTAGAAAGGGAGAAAGAAAGACAGAGGAGGGAAAGGAGAGGAAGTATAAGAGAGTCGAAGTATTATAAATGGTACAAAAGGGTGAAGGGAGAGGGGGTTCCAGAGTACCTAAAGAAGGGGTGGGGGGAAAGTAGATGGAGGAGGCAAGGTTTAGGCTGGGGAACGAAATGAGAGGAAGCAGGTACTGGGAAAAGGAGGATAACAGGAGAGGCAGGTTGTGTGGAGGAGAAGAAGAATCCTGGGAGCATGTACGGGAGGAATGTAGGAATTGGAGGGAGGGAGAGGGGGTTGTGGCAAGAGGTGGTAGACTAGGTGTTGGGGGAGGAGGGGAGGGGGGAGGAATGGATGAGGGATCTAGAGAGAGAAAGAGGGAGAATAGAGGGAGAGAAGGGAGAGGGATGAATGAGGAGAGTGGTGTGGATGAGAGAGAGAGAATGTAAAAGAGAATGAATGAAAGGTCGGGGGAGGGAGGGGCGAGAAGATGAGGGAGAGGGAACAAGAAAGAGAATTGAAATGAAGCAAGAGGAAACGGAAGTCCACAGGCGGCAGTGTGTGTGTGTGTGTGTGTGTGTGTGTGTGTGTGTGTGTGTGTGTGTGTGTGTGTGTGTGTGTGTGTGTGTGTGTGTGTGTGTGTGTGTGTGTGTGTGTGTGTGTGTGTGTGTGTGTGTGTGTGTGTGTGTGTGTGTGTGTGTGTGTGTGTGTGTGTGTGTGTGTGTGTGTGTGTGTGTGTGTGTGTGTGTGTGGTGGTGTGTGTGTG
>NW_011966672.1:14997-24499 GCF_000949405.1 Vollenhovia emeryi | reverse complement strand
AATTTACTTTACTTTACTTTACTTTAAATTAATTTACATTTTTTCTAATTATTTTACTTTTTTTTAAAAAGGTAAGTTTTTTATATCTCATCTACGCGGACATTTCATGTATCTGAAACATGTCTGAAATATTTTTTTGAAAGGTTTCATGTTTCATTGACAGCTTTTTGAGAGTTTTCTGAAACATTTCGGTGCTGTGTGAGTAGTACTAGTACCACTCACTGCCGCGACGTGGCGACCACACTTTACTCTTTCTCGTAAATAAAATCCTTCCATATTAGTATAAGAGGCGAGCCGATATAATCCGACAGCGAGTTATCTGGATCATGGAACAACTTTAATGACCTAAATATATTTTTGATGACTATACCCACACAGCACGGAGAAATCCTGGGAAGCTAATAAAATTTTTCATAAACTTTATTTGAACTTTAAACGAACTCGCACGTAGCTCCCTGGGAGCTTCATTTAAGCTCGCAGAGAGTTTTTAAAACATGTTTTCTGAACTCCCTGCGAGCTTAAATGAAGCTCCTCGGAGGCTCGTATGTCTGCTTTTGAGAGCTCCCTGGGAGCCTCATTTAAACTCCCTGCGAGCTTAAATAAAGCTCCCAGAGAGCTCTCAAAAGCGGACATAGGAGCTCTCAGGGGGCTCCGTGCGAGTTCGTTTGAAGTTCAAGTGAAGCTTATGACCAATTTTAAGAGCTCCTCGGAAGCTCCCCGTGCTGTGTGGGATACTTCCCCGACGTTTGTCGCCAGGTGACGATCGTAAAGATCACCGTAGAGAATTCGCCACAAATATGTAGCGAAAAGGGCCGCCTTTAGGTTTGTTGTGGCGATGGCCTGATATGCGGTAGTCTCACTGCGCACGAAACGTGTGGACTCGCCTCTCTGAATGATAGTATTCGACGTCGATGTGGCTGTCGGAACGCTTGTGGCGCGTCTCCGTAGGATCGCTTGTGGTGCAATCCGGCTCGAAGGACCAGAACGATGTACGAATAAATCACTTCCGTGCGTGCTAGGTGCTAATGGACCTAGCGACACGGTCGTGAAAATTATCTTCCATTAATTAGTTTCCGTTAAGACAAGCACTTTATTGTCCGTTAAGGCAAGCACTTTATGCGACGCGAATACAGTGAGACTGGCGAGATCGCTGACAACCGACTGGTATCGTGGTTCTGGCTGTTCTGCAGGATCGTGCGTGCGGTGCGTGTCGCAGCGACAACGACGTGATCAAAAAACAATTGAAGATCGGTGAAGTCCCCCAGGTAATTGCCGGGGGCGTACGGAGATACGCGAAGGCACACGGAAGCCCACGGATTTAGCGCGAATATTTGAAGCGCTGTCGCTCGTACGATACGTGGATTGTACAACTTTAAAAGAGCGGAAAAATTAGATTATTTGAAACTTATTTTCTCAGTCGCTTAAAAAAATTTGGATTATTTATTTGTACACGTAATATAATTATAGATACTTTATGAATTAGAGTATTTAGACTTATAATGAGATTTTGTCATTTTTCCCAGGTTACTTTTATTTAAAATATACTTTAATTATTTATTTATTTTAATATACCTATCGAAATAGTACAATAAAAATTCTTAATATTTGGTTTTTATATATTTATTAATTTTTTATTTAGATACAATTTATTTTGATGGCAATACCTACGTTGCAGTTTATGGGTCCCAACTGCAAAATAGCAGGAGGAGCGGAACGATTCTTTCTTATAAATTTAGTTATATTTCTGTATTTATTTTATGACTTTTACAAGAAGACTTATATAATTAAACAGAAGAGTAATTAACTAGATGCTAATTACTCTTCTGTTTAGTTGTATAAGTCTTTTGGTAAAAATGGTACATTTTGAGGACATTTCGTACTTTCAGGGACCGTCTTTAAAGTAATAACTTTTTAATTGGTAACTTTCGAGGACATAAAATCTGTCAAAGACAAGTGCACATAATAGACCAAAAATATTTTAATACTGTTTGGTATTTGGTACATTTTAAGGACAAAAAGAATTTCAATTAACTGACACGAAAATTTGTACTACGGTACATCTTACTTTCCAAGTTTTCTTTTATTAATTATTTTTAATCCATTTTTGAAAGTTTGCCTTAATAACATAAAAACAAGTATAACGTCTATGTTATAAACATATGGTTGATATATGTTTAAGGACATATTACTAATTAAGTTTTCTGCACTCTCCTTTTAATGACCACTTTACGTAAATGTCTTTATTGATTTAATACTTATACGAACATGTACATAAATAAGTGGAAAGGTGAAAAATACACAAGATTGCTATATTTTAAGGATTTAGGCTAATAAATTAAAATGAATTATACAATATAACATTTTTCGGTTCTTTTTGTCTCTTATACTCCTTAATTAATCATTTTCTGTATTACAAATAGTATTCGGCGAGTGTGGCGCAGAGAAATGTGCGCTATTTAGTAAACAAATGAACGAAAAGATCCGAGTTCAAATCTACGGATACCACTGGTTTTTTCGGAATTTCCCGAAGGGAAGTGGTAAGCACCGAGAGTATTCTGTCACACACATTCTTTTAGGAGTACAGCCCTCCAGACTGGAAGTTTCCTTCGGCAAGGTTAACAGCTTACCGAAGATGAAATAAAGACCAAATGCTCAAAGTACCAGTTCGTTCTATACCAGAAAGAACTGGATAAAACAAGCTTTTAAGTCTAATACACGACGAAGAAGAAGAAGTATTAGTATTCTCGCCGTCATAAATGCCTTCACAAACAAATTAGTTGTTGACAGGTCAAAACTTTCTATTCGTGTCGCGCGTATTGATGCAACATAACTGCTTGAAAAAAGACTCAGCGATTTAAATGCTTCCTTATTACTAATTAACTTCATTATTTAATCAACTAATGAGAATATTCTTAAATGTCGCTAGCAGTAATTAACAACATCAGTGATTTTTATTGACCGTATCTGGCAATTTTAATAATACAGAAAATTTATTACGAATAGTGGGAATGCGGCGGGAGAGGGAGGGGGCAGGGAAATTTAAAAATCGCGTATCAACAGTTTTGTGTACGGTTGACAACCCTTATCGGCGCTCAGTTCTATAAAAAAAAGTCGAAATAGACGCGTAAACATCTTTATACTTTTATTGCGACTAATGTTATCATATACCTCAGCGGTCGAATTGGTTGAGACGCCTGCCTAGAGAGAAGGGATTTCCAGGTTCAAACTGAGGTAATATTTTTCGCAATAAATTTTCTGTATTATTATAATAAAATTGTCTAATACGGTCAATAAAAATCACTGATGTTGTTTATTATTTAACTTTGTATCAAGCAGCTGTTATTAAAAAAACTTGGCGCTGTTAAAACGGCTGAAATATGCAACCTAAACTTATAATTAATTATAATCCCTATTTCATAACCACATGAGCACGCGCACACACACACACACACACACGCGCGCACAAAAGGAAGAGAGTTTAATACTTGTAAGGAGGGAGGAAAAGCGCAATTAACATGTGGTTAGCAGCGTCAAGTTTTTTAAATACAACATCCAATCCACCTCCTCCCCTTTCTACGCGACCTGGCCCTTAGCGACCATTACATTCTAGTTTCCTCCTTTCCCACGCCCTTACCCCTCTCCTTTCGCTCCCTCATCACCCCGTTCACTCGTTCTCTCCTCCTCCCCTCTCCTCCCTCCCTCTCTCGCCTTTCTCCTGTCCTCCTTCTCTCACTTATTCCTCTCTTTGCTCCTGTCTCCCTGCTTTTTTTCTCCTTCCTCTCCTTTTGTCACTCTTTCATTCCTTTCCTACTCCTTTCTCTCATTCTCTCCCTTCTCTTGTTCTCCTTCTCGTCTTCTCCTTTCCTCCCTGCAATCATATATTTCTACAGGGTGTCTGATGCAAAAGTAGCCAACTTGAAAATAGTGGTAGATTGGGTTAAACTAAGGAGAAATATCACGTGCCGCGGTACAAAAGTAACAATAGTTATCGAGTAATTAATTTACACGTCTGAGCGAATGAGGATACGGTAGGCCGGACTCGGAAGGCATTTAAGAAAATCGATCGATGAGCGGGAGGTGGAGCGATGCGCGAGATACTATGTTTATGTTTTGGGTCGCCCGTCGCTTGCGCTCGCTGCCGCGCTCGCCGCCCGCGCCGCGCTCCCCGCCGCGCCTAGGTTTTTTCCCACCACGATGTATCTCGCGCGTCGCTCCACCTCCCGCTCATCGATCGATTTTTTTAAATGCCTTCCGACTCCGGCCTACCGTCTCCTGCATCCTCATTCGCTCAAACGTGTAAATTAATTACTCAATAACTATTGTTACTTTTGTACCGCGGCACATGACATTTCTCCTTAGTTTAACCCATCTACCACTATTTTCAAGTTGGCTACTTTTGCATCAGACACCCTGCGTATAACTTGCGCCTCTCCTTCCCCCCTTCCCTTTTCTCCTCCCCCAACCTCCATTCCCTCCCATCCACTCACATCCTCCTGTTCTCCACTCTTACCTCCCTTCCTTTGTCCCTCTCTATCCTTGCCCTCTCCAGCATTCTCAACCTTATCCTCCCTTCCTCCATGCTTAGATCTTTGTCCACTCTTATCCTCCATTTCTCTCTCACAATCAGACAATCCATACTTCCAAGTAACGTTTCTCTATCCTTCTCTTACTTCATTTCAACTATCATAATAACCTTCCCTCCTCCCCCAGTCTCTCCACTATCTCCCCTAACTTCGGTACCCTCCCTTAAGCCCTAATCACACTAGCGATTGTCGATTGGATTGCGATTGCGATTGGCGATTGGCGATTACTTTTCAACCAATCACAACAAAGCAGACACCGATTGAGTTAATCATACTAGCGATTGCCGATTGGATTGCGATTGCGATTGGCGATTGACGATTACTTTTCAACCAATCACAGCAAAGCAGGCACGGATTGAGATTAGTGTCTGCCGTTTAGACAACGCTCTATTTTAATCGTTAATCGTAGCAGTCAGGTATTATTTGTATCCGCCTGTCTCCCAAAGTGTTCGTTTTCTTAAAGATATTTTAGTGAAAATTTAGAATAATAAGATTAGATAAGCATATTTACGTACATAATGCCACCGAAGAAGTAGATATTGACTATTGAACAGGAATTTTTATTGATCGATGCTGTGAGAATTAGACCACAGTTGTGGGATGTTTCTCATCCAACATACAGAAAAACTGATTTAAAAGAAACCCTTTGGGAAGAAGTAGCAAATCTCATAGGCCCACATATAACAGGTAAATTAAAAATTCTAATAAATATGATGCATCTACAAATTTTGATGTTAGGTAAGGTTAGGTTTGTGTTTCTTTATATTAGGATTAATATCTTAAGTATTTTATCTTTTAGCTGAAGTAGTCCGTGAAAGATTTATTAATATGAGAACCACATTCATGAATAACGAAAAGAGAATAAGGGAGTCAAAACAAAGATTCAGTGGAAAAGATACAGATGAGATCTACAAACCTAAATTGTCATTGTACACAAATTTGCTATTCTTAAAGAAAGCCTGTGGGCAAGCAAAGAGCACATCAAATCTTGATGTACCCGAAGATTGTGATAGTCAGACACTTACTACCCTTGATACCAATGAAGAATTAAACAGTAATTTTCTTGCACAATCCATTAAAAAAATATATTTTTTAATTTCAATTTACAGGTGATTATTAGAATTAAATTAATAAGCAGTTTCTTTTTGAAAGAAATAATGCTTTTCATATTTGATTATCACTATATACATTTAGGTTCATGTGAAATATAATATTGCGTAACCGTATTTTGTTTCAGAAATCGATATTGGCGTCAGCTAATACTGAAGAATCAAGTCATTCACAGACTTCATGTGAAGGTTCCAGCATCATATTTGTGAATGAGTCTTTAGTAGACCATATATATTCTATAGATAAAATTCAACAGTCTGTTGAAAGAAATCTGTTATCTACACATTCATCTGCATCTAACTGTAATAGTAATACTCCAAATGAAAGAGTTGTATCTCCATATACATATATCCCCATCATCATCTGAATGTACAATGGATGTTATACATTCAGAACCACTTGCTTTTAAAAACCGACAAAATTTTTCCCTTACATCTAGTTCCCTTTCACCATCTTCAAATTCAACTTCTACGATTAAAGATAAAAAGCAAGCAGACGAAGACGTTTTTGCAAAGCGTGGTGGTGGTAGGAAACACGGGAGAGCAACTATTATGGAGGAAACAGTAGAAGCATTAAAAAAAATAAGTAATGAAAAATGCCACAGGTTTTGCAATCACCACCTCGAACTTCTAAAACTGCTGATGCTTGTGAATATTTGGGTTTATTTATTGCTGCTCGATTGAGGGAAATGGAACCAAATAAACGTTTTCGTTGTGAAACAGAAATAATGAAAATTCTCACTAATTACGACTATTGAAAAACGAGAGAACACCTAAAGTGATTATTTTATTTTTAATTAAGGTGAATGTCCCGATTAGTGACAGTGTCCCAATTTATGACAATCATATCTCTTTGTCTCGATAAATTAATTAATACACATCCATGTCTATTATAAATATGTGTTGGTATTTCAAATCATATACATAAATCTATTACAACAAAGTTTGAATAAAATTAAACGCTTTTGTGAACGCTAAAATTATAATCGGTCAAGCATTCTGCCAACGACGGCAATTCAAGTAGTTAGTCATTGACATGTTACAAGGCGAGGTTACTATTGACGATCCTCTTCTCGATTGATTCAACTTATATTAGGCTGAAAGTAAGTCAAAATTAAGTACCCGACGTTAAGTAGATATTAAAGAACATTATGAGTAAATTAAAAACGTTACAAAATACGTATCTTTCTAGTTAATGCATGTGTCACTAATCAGTACTAGAATATTTGTTTGTCTTTATTACTGACTACCGAAACAAATGTGATATAAAAGAATAAAAACGTTCCTATTTCTAAAACAGACATGTAATTTGTAAATATTAATCATTATTGAATTAAGTAATAGCATTGATATTGGAACATATTATTTCAGAATATAGAAAATTAATACAAATACGAGTTCCTAACCTACGAAGTGTCATATTTAAGTCATTAATAGGGACACTCATAATCCTGTACTAATTTGTGATATTCGTAAGTAATTATTTCCTACACGGAACATAAAATCTACTAGACGTACATACAACATCCATGTCACTTCATCTGTATTTCTAATAGATCTAATGTTCCGTGTGGATTATTATTTTTTATTACAAATTCATTTGAGTAAGCATGTAAAATTATTTTAAACAGTTTTATTTAGTGACATGACAACTCAAAGACTAAGAAAAGAATATTCAGATGACGACCTCGAAAAAGCTCTTGCTGCTGTCCGTTCTGGAAAACTATCAGCAGTATAAGTAAAGCCATGGGCATACCTAGAACTACACTTTTATATAAGTACAAAGGAAAATTGCCAATTGGAAAAAATGTAGGTCCAACACCATTTCTAACTACAGACGAAGAAGCTTAACTTGTGAAATGGATGATGCATCTTAGTCAGCGAGGTTTTCCTGTTACAAAAAGTCAATTAATTAATAGCGTGCAATTATTAATAAAACAGCTGGCACGAAATACACCATTAAAGAATGGACGACCTGGACACCATTGCGATGGCCTGGGATCTTTTGACAAGATCCGAAAAATCTCAGGCGTGTTGGTTAAATGCTAACCATCACGGACTACAATGGTGGGATGGAGGCATTCTATACATCCGCGCCAAGGACATCATACGGCGAGCCATATGTGATGGGTTGGAAAACGACGCAACGATCTATGTGAAAGGACTTGACGAGATGAATTGGCTCAAGGAATTACTTGGCATCCCCATTCGCAATGTCAAGTCCATAGACGTGGATATTGAGGACATCGACCGTTTACAGAATTTGACCGCGGTTGATTCGTTGCGGTGCAGACGTCACGTCAATCATTGCGCAATATCAAACGTATTCAAATTGCGCGATTGGTGGGTTCAGCGAACAGCAGCTCTCGATTTGCTGATTTAAATATCATATGTGGTGGACGATCTACATCAAGGACTTGAGGAGAATCTCAACATCGACCGTGTGACCGCGGCTGATCCGATGCAAAGAGAGAGATGCAGACGCCACATCGATAATTATACTTACACCTTTACATACATGTTTAAACGATTGCAAAATATATACTTGTAGTATTAGTCACATTTTTTATTTATTGCGAATCTTTTCTCTTCCCAATAGAATGTTACTCATCACTTCGGGTGTTATAATATGTTAGAGCAGGATGGTGTGAACGGGCCGGGAAAAATAGTTTATCACGTATCTTTTAGTACGAAACAATTTATTATAACCGATACCTGAACACGAGTCGATACTTCGCGTGCTTAACTAGTGGACATGTGCCTTAGTACTGATTCGCCCAGCATGGTACGACACTCGGTGTCGCTTCGCGGAACGAAAACTGCCGAAGTTTCTCGAGTCGCGCTCGACTCGTTATACTGTACAGACAACCGACAAATAAGCGTATCTTTACAGTCGGGAGCACTGAGGTTGCGACACTTTTTTTTTGAAAGTTTACGAACGCGCAAAAAAATTCAGGATGCGAATCACTGTCCGCGCTCATGCGCGGTGAGTGATCATGGTGCTGTCAAATTTGTGTATACAATGTGTAACATAAATTTATATGCCGCAGCAAATCCATAATAAATCACATGATTATTCAGTTGATTCGTGTTAACTCGCTGTCGGATCAAATCTTTCGTCGACTTGTCTCTTGGTTATACTAATGAATAATGTGGGATGATTTCTAAATACAAAATAAAATATAATAAATATAATAAATAAATAAATATATTACATTAATTTATTAAATATATAAAATGACCATGCTACCTTGTATTCACTAATATTTTTTTAAATTTGTGAATCAAATATCCGATGGCGATTTAGTAGAAAATTTGTTGTAGTATGAAAAGTTTTGGTAAATGTTCACTATAGGGGAGTCAGCTCCGATGACCTTGACCTTGACATATGTTGTCAAGGTTACCCTCCTGAGTAACGCTCAGAAGGTTTTAGCCGTCGCTCGTTGTTTGTTAAAAAGTTATTAAAAAAACAATGTCGACCAATTATATGTAATTTTCAGACACAAATATTAAAATTTTGAAAAATGTTTTAAACAAAAGTTGTAGATCTCCTTAAAATATATATTTTATGTCCTATTCATTTTTACTCTACGAGTGATAGTTTTCGAGAAAAATGATGGACTCTAAATCTTATATCTGTCCTCTCATCTAAGCATGTGCTTTGTAGTACATATACGATTCCATATGGATTTGCGACTTTTCACGTGAGGCGAGATCCACTCCACACCTCGGACGTAGTTTGGGTTAGGTTATATCTTAACAAAGTGGAGCCCCCCCCCGCGGGGGGGCGGAACATACTGTCTCCACGCA
>NW_011966672.1:0-8225 GCF_000949405.1 Vollenhovia emeryi | reverse complement strand
GATGGTTTCGATGTTGATTCGGCATCGTTTCGAACGATAGATCATTTTTCGCTGAGCATTTCTCATATTGTTGCTCGAGTGAGTGAAACGTAAGTGTATGCGTGCAAGATACAATAAATATTGGTCGATCCGTCTCTCAAGAAATTGCAACAACACCAAGTCGTCGCATCTTTACGAGGTAAGTGAGTGACAGAAATGTCGTATTCCTAATTAAATTTCGAGACGTTTTCACTGTCAAAATCTCCGAAGCTTAGTTTTTGCAATTATAAAATAGTCAGTGAGTGAGTGAGTGAGTGAGTGAGTAAGAGAGAGAAAGAGAAATGTGCGTGTGCAACGCTGCAGCTGATCGCTCAGCTGACCGCCCCGCGTAAGCCGCCGGGCGCCGCGGCGGTGCGCCGCTCCTGTCTGCCTCTTGTACTCGGCCAGTTATTCGCTGACTATTTCTTTGAATAATTCAAAAACTAAGCTTCGGAGAACATTTTGGTAAGAGAAAAATCGTCTTAGAATTTAATCAGGAATACGACATTTCAGGGACACTATACCTATTTTGAATCACCCTGTATATCCGTTCGATGACGCTATATATCCGTTCGATGAGACTGTGACGATAAAGGGGTGCATATCGCAGGAAATTCTTCTTTCAATGATAAAAATAATACTTTATTCGTAAAAATGATGATTAATTATAAATAATCTCCTAACGCATCTAAATTTCTTATCAATACCTTCCTCTCAAAATCGATCTCCTCCTCTACGCAGTCTTGATATGTTCCACTAAAATATAAGTAATTTTGTATACAAAGTTCACAGTCTATTGCCGGTCGAGCTGTTACTATTATTTTATTGCATTTGTGGCATTGTTCCTTCTGCTGCATTGTCGTTGCGAAAAATGGCCCACATAATGTGTGCCAATTCTCCAAGCGCGCGTAATAATCGAGCTCCTCTTCATCTTCGTTCGTAGCGCAGTCTGCGCATATGCGCCTGCATGGATAATTTTCCTCGAAATAGTGGCTTCCGGGTTCAAGTGCCCGAAAGCAATGACATTCTCGTAAAACATCGTAGAATTCATGTTGCCGGGGATCTACCCCGTCAATTACAATATCCGCTGGTGGTTTCATCTTTATTTGTTTATTTTTTCTAAAAAATATATATAAAATAAAATTAGTGTGTGTGTTTTATTCAATTTTACCTTACATTGTACTTGTCGAATGGAATTTTCTATTATCATTACAAAAAATAAAGTTTGTTTACCTCAAGTTTGTGGTCGCCTTCTCCAACACGTGTACTGGCACACTGGCACTTTTTACTCGTACTTCGAGAGTACTAAGAGTACTATGAAGATTGAGTTCGTACAGCGACTGTTGCAATCGCAAAGCGTCACAAAAAATAACAATTTGAAGGATATGATCCATATGTTTCGCAATATCTGTTTGATTAGACGCTCACGTCATATATCCGTTCGATGAGACTATGGCGATACAGTGGTGCATATCGCAGGAAAGTTTCCGATTTGAAAGGTATAAATACATCGTTAAACGTACGAGACCTGTCAAAGTCATACAGAATCTCAAAGTGCGCGGTCTCAAGTTGTAAAAGTATCGAGGCGTCGTCTGTTCACACACACACACACACAATGGATCAACTACATGACCTAATGGTCCTGACGGATGCTCTCAACACCACTGTGACGGAGTTCACCGAAAGCGTTGAAACTCTATCAGGAATGGTGCGTGAGATATATAAGGATCTGGAACGTTTAGAAAACACCATGCCTAAGTTCGTGACATTAGAGGTGCACATACGGGTGCATGACACGATGTTCGCAACATTGTAAGTATACATCGTTTCGTGTAATTATACAGTTTAATTATGTACCATATTCGTGACAAAGTGTTTCCGTTTGGTTTCAGAAAACAAATATTTGCCTTCGTCAAGGAAATGAATATGCCTTTGAACGACTATGTACGACGATTAACTGAGGTGCGTGGGGATATGCATGAAACAAGATCGAAGAAGGCAAAGCCAAGTGGATCTTCGTAAGTAAGAAATGGTTTTTTTATTTTCAACACTGTATGTAACAGAGTTGTGAGAAATATGTACGTTTGTTTTCAGAGGAAAGAGAGATGACCGTACTCATGAATGACAAAGAAATATATCAATGCGAGGCTGGATTCATTATAAATTAACCTGGTTTCATCAATCGTGTCGGCAGTACGGTTCACACACCGAAGCCGTCATGTATGTCAACAAGTTTGGCATGTCTCTGAAGAGACATGAAAACGATGGAATTGCATTGAACGAAACATGTTCGTCAATCGCATCCTTGCGGAGGTACGTGCTCGAAAATACGTTGAATCTAAACACTGGTGACTACGACGGACGCTCGCGTAAGATACGACGTATAGGTGAACCTCACGACGAGAACGACGCGACGAGTAAAAACTATGTGGATACTGCGATTCACGCGCTTTCACATCGATTGGAAGGTCAGCTGCACGATTTGGAAGAGAACGCAAAGACAACGCTCGAGAGCAACCAGTCTACAATGAATAAACATGAACGTAGACTACAGGAGTTGTATGACCTGATAGGGCAAAACGTGATGCTCACAGCGAATAACAGGATACTCGTGGACGCGCAAGAAAAAAAGTTGCAAACGTTGCAACAAACACTCGGCGAAAGAATTGACAAAAGAACGCTCGACATAAATATGGCCGTCGTCGATGTTACTAACACGGCATCGAATCTGAAAACTCATATTGGCTTACACAACAAACAGTGGCTTATTCTGCAGACCGCTGTGAAAGAGTTGATAGCAGCGTTGCAACATAAGCATGGAGAACATCCTCGATTACAAGAGATTCTCGATGATCTTTTAAAATCTGAATAAACAGAGAGGACGATGAGCGTCGAGAAACGAAGACTCGTGGAGGAGCTGCACGCCCCGGCGCGGAAGAACTTTCCACGACGACGTGTTACAGTACGAGGATACGACGATCTGTGGCAGGCTGATGTGGAAATGCGACCGTACTCGCGATTCAATAAGAGTCACAACTACATACTGACAGTCATCGATGTGTTAAGCAAATACGCGTGGGCTTTGCCGCTCAAGAGCAAGGGTGGAAAGGAAGTGGCCGCGACCCTCTCTAAACTGTTTCGCGAGAGCACGCGATGTCCGAAAAATTTACAAACGGACAAGGAGAAGGAGTTCTACAACGCTGACGTACGAGAAGTGTTACAAAAACGTCGCATCAACCATTACTCTACGTATTCGGTGATGAAGGCCTCGGTAGTGAAACGATTCAATCGCACGCTCAAGAACGACATGTGGAAAATGTTTACACTCAACGGATCATACGTATGGATCAACGAACTGTCAAATCTGCTGTAGAGGTACAATCGTCGCATACATCGAACGATCCGTATGCGACCTGTAGACGTGACACCTGAGGCTGCTGAGAGACTCCTGTCAACGGTGTACAGTCGAACGAAGATAGCCGCTTCAGGAAGATTCAAGATCGATGACGCGGTACAGTGGGGAGCAATGAGGTTGCGACACTTTTTTTTTGGATGAGTTTACGAACGCGCAAAAAAATTCAGGATGCGAATCCCTGTCCGCGCTCATGCGCGGTGAGTGATCATGGTGCTGTCAAATTTGTGTATACAATGTGTAACATAAATGTATATGCGGCGGCAAATCCATAATAAATAACATGATTATTCAGTTGATTCGCGTTAACTCGCTGTCGGATCAGATCTTTCGCCGGCTTGTCTCTTGGTTATACTAATGAATAATATAGGATGATTTCTAAATACAAAATCAAATAAATATAATAAATATAATTTATAAATAAATAAATAAATAAATAAATTTTAATTAATTTAAATAAATTAAGTAAATAAATAAATTTAAATGAAATAAATAAAGAAAGAAATGACATTAATTTAATAAATATATGTATAAAATGACCATATAATACCTTGTCTTCACTAATATTTTTTTAAATTTGTGAATCAAATATCCAACGGCAATTATACACATATAATTATGTATGAAAAGTTTTTAAATCAATAAATTTTCTACTAAATCGCCGTCGGATATTTGATTCACAAATTTAAAAAAATATTAGTGAAGACAAGGTATTATGGTCATTTTATACATATATTTATTAAATTAATGTCATTTCTTTCTTTATTTATTTCATTTAAATTTATTTATTTACTTAAATTATTTAAATTTATTTAAATTTATTTATTTATTTATTTATTTATAAATTATATTTATTATATTTATTTGATTTTGTATTTAGAAATCATCCCACATTATTCATTAGTTTAACCAAGAGACAAGCCGGCGAAAGATCTGATCCGACAGCGAGTTAACGCGAATCAATTGAATAATCATGTTATTTATTATGGATTTGCCGCCGCATATACATTTATGTTACACATTGTATACACAAATTTGACAGCACCATGATCACTCACCGCGCATGAGCGCGGACAGGGATTCGCATCCTGAATTTTTTTGCGCGTTCGTAAACTCATCCAAAAAAAAAGTGTCGCAACCTCATTGCTCCCGACTGTACGCGTGAGCAAATTCAAAACGATATTCGAAAAAGGCTACACACCCAACTGGACTACAGAAATATTTCGCATCGCCAAAGTACAACAGACTAATCCTGTGACGTATCTATTGAAAGATTATCGCGGACAACCAATAGCTGGGGGTTTCTACGAGCACGAATTGTCACGAGTCGCCAATCCCGTTTATCTAGTGGAAAAGGTTCTACGTAGAAAGGGTAATGAGGTATACGTAAAGTGGCTAGGAATGGATAATTCACACAATTCATGGATACGCAAAACAGATGTATTATAACAAAAGCTTTTATTCATGTATACAATAAAGGTATAAATTTGTATATATGTATTATTATTATTATGGCACCCTGTAATGTCCCCAAGGCAAAGTATCGTAGGATTCGAGCATGACGTATCGCTTGTCGTCGTGAGGACTGAGAGCGAGTTTCGTTTCGGAAACGGTGTACACCTCATGCAGTCTCGACTGCACGCAGAATTGCGATCTCGACTGCTCCGTCATATCGCGCAAACATTGCATGAAATCGTCGAACGTTATCGTTCTCTCAACTACGTTTCTCTTTACACCCTTTATCTTTTTCGTGTCGCTCATTCCGAGCACTCTCACGGCATACATCTTCGCTCTCAAACCTACGAATTCTATCATAATCGCGCCACGATTCTCATCCTTCATCAGACCCGGAACACTCTTGTTCGCGCGCGGCATACCGTACGCGTTGTTCTCGGCATAGTCGCTCGTGTCGAATCTTTCAATGGAGCGTTTCATATCCTCATAAATATCGTCACATTCGACGAAATAAATCAGACTGTCCGTATCTGTGTACATTACCTTACACACACCGCGATACAAGGGCACCATATAATCATAATGAAAATCGTATAATCGCGTTTTTGATATTTCCAGAATGGCCATGCCAACCTAAATTGGTTTCATGAGCTTTACCTCCAGTTTCCGTAACTCAACGGCCATCAGATCCTCGGAGAAAATGCTTCTACTGTGGAAATTCGGTCTTGAAATTAGCGCTTCCGCTCCGTACCTTCCCTCCCAACGCGTCACAAGACGCACGTCAACGTGCTCGCGCACGTTTTCCATTGTCTTCCCGTAAACCGCGTTGTTCATAAGCTTATACATATTGCTCTCGAATTCGTTATTCGCACGAGTTCTAAACATTGTATTCAGTTCGATGTATCCACGCAGCCATGGTGATTGTACAAATTGTAAAACGCGATGAATTTTAAGTATACGCATCCTATAACGCACACATTGTTGCAAATTGCGATAATGTATGACATAGCGCGACTTATCGTGAAGCGTCGCTAGAAGCTTATCGGTAACCTTACCGGGGGGTGAGGCGCGCGTTGGGCAGAACGGAAGGTCCGCGTGAGCGTCGTGGAGCTCGCGCGGATACGCAAGATCCACCTCCATAATGTAGCTGATATCGGAATCCGCGGTCACCGACATTACGTCTAGACTCTCCACGTCGCTGACCCATTGAAATTGCGCGTACGGCAATGATTCACACATAGCCCATCCGTAGAGATTATTCACGTCATAGTACATGAGATATGTCGACGGTTTCAACGGATCGTGTGGCGAAAGATACTTATTATTAGCTCGCGCGTATCTGTTGGAACACTGACTCAGACCACCGCGTACACCACGTTCAACAAAGAGAAGCATATCGATATCGGTCAACAATTCGAATTGAACACCCGTATATTTCAACATAGCATCCCACGTGTACCCCGGTAACGTGTAATAATGAGCTGGATCCAAATCGTAACTCCGTATGCATTTGTCGCGAAAATTCTCAAAAACGTCTGCCAACAACAGAACGTCTGTTTTCAAATATAAATCGCTGTACTCGTCAAGATTACTAATGCGGAAACGTTGCCACACATTGACTGCGTGCTCGTAATCGTTATCGCTGACGCTCTCACCGGTCAGCGAACTGTAGAAAGCCTCACGGGATGGTAACTCGGTTTCGAGCAACCGATCGATGCTATCAACATACTCGTACGGGAACGTACCCTTGTGCGTGAGCAATTCGAAATCATTGTCATCGAGATTCGAGAACGCTGACCGTGTTATTAGCAGTTCGTTCTTGTCTAGGTACGACACCAATTTCGCGAGACTGGCCCCTAAGAATTTAAACGAATCTACAAATCGCAGTTTCACACAAGTGTCTCCCTTCCTCAGCGACGTATTCTGAACAACTTTCGTGAACGAGATGTACGTTTCTTTGGTCAACGGTAACAATTCTACTCTACCCTCGAAACTGTTAGCGATCTCTTTGATGATAAAGTGCGCATCGTAACCTGAGAGGTTGTGAAAAAACACAGGAATTACGAAAGACGTTTTGAAATTTAGATTACAACGCGAATGAGCCGGACCCCTGTAACGCCCGGTTATGTGACAATGATCACGCACGCGTTGATCCCCCATGTCAAACGGTTTTCCACATATATGACAAAGAGTCGCGTTCCAAAAGCTACGCTCCTCGTCTGACGTGAGCTGCGTCATAGACACGATCGCGTCGAGAGTCTCCTTCGCGCGATGCGCGAGAGCGTTCAATTCTCGCGCGAACCATGATATGCAGTCTTCACCACGATAAAATTTGTACGTCGACGCATTCTCGTCTAGTACACATCGCAAGTAGTAGCCAACGCTGAATGCTGTATGATGTTGATAAGTAAATCCGTTTCGTGGTATTAATTCGCTCTCCTCCTCCTCCTCCTTCTCTAACGCGCACTCCAAATCGGCGTATATCACGTAGGGAAGTCTCTCTTTTCGTTCGTAGTTGCGAAAGTCGAGCCATTTGTCATCCTCGTTCGGAAGAACGATCGCGCATTCGTTCATCCTTTCGCAATCCACGATGTGAATGGACAATCGTTCCCTCGAGTGGAAGTAATGCAGACATCTGGAATGCATTATACAATGTAAACAATTCACATTTCTCTCTCTTTCTCGAGGTACTTACCGATCGCAAATATACTTCTTGTGGTTTCCTCCGGATAACTGACTTCCAACCAATCGCGATAAATTCTTTATCCACGCGAAATGACCCTCGTGAACGTAGTTTCGCGTATCCGACAGATACAGCAAATTTATATGAATATCTCTTTTATGATCAGTGAGACGCAGAGGAACGATCGTTCCATCCTTTTTTTCATCCTTCATGGTAAACACATTGATGGACATATCGTTTAAACGTTCGAATCTTGAAATTCGTTTCAGGGTCATAGGAAAGTCTATTCCATCGAGCTTTAACACCGTTTGATAATCGGGATACTGACTGCATCTCGAGGTATGCTTCTCAGCGGGATACAAAGCCGCAACCACAGCCCACGCGAAACATGCGTTATCCAGTAATTTCACGTTCACGACCGCTCTCTTCAACTTTATCACTGGCGGCATATCAATCCAACATCCAACACGCATAGGATTACATCTGTTAACATTAATCATTAAATTCATTATGCGTGACGCCCACCCACTGTCACGCTCCTGAAACTCCTCCAATGCAGCCAAAGTCGTATCGATCACAGTCTTGTTGTACCATTCAAGCAGATCTGTGGTAGGAAAGAGCTGTCGGTTTTTCGTGGTGATGCTCTTTACAGCAGTC
>NW_011966671.1:16240-24422 GCF_000949405.1 Vollenhovia emeryi | reverse complement strand
GGGGCCTCCGGCGTACTGAACACACGCACACACACACGCATGCACTTAAAAAGTGAAGTTTTCACAAGCCGGTTGTTTATAACCTCATACCAGTTACGACATTACGAGTTCATTTAAGCTACTAAGCATAGTTAAGTTTCAAGCTCTATCCCGATAAAAACAGCACGTGAAATCCACGTTATTGCTGCGTGAAATCCACGTATGATTTCACGAACTGTTTTTATCAGGATCTAGTAGCATAATCGTAAACATATAATCGAGAGCGAAAATGCATCAATTTTAAATTATCTATTATTTTATCAATCTGATAAAAATAAGATTCTTTACAGTAAGATTCTAACAGTTATGTTACTGTTGCTGTGTGTTTGCTGGGAATGTTGGGCTTACTATCAATATGTCACCTAACCTAATCCAAGAAGGAGGGCTCTCGACCCATACGTACGTTACGATGTACATGTGTGAGTGTGCGATCCGCTCGAATATTGTTCAGCGGATTGTTGAGCGTATCAAAAACGGCGGATCGTCCGTGATTGGTCGACGAGTTGATACGCCCGACACGCGCGTATCGCGATACGCGCCATGGGACGGCACCCTCAGTAGTCAGTCGTAGTAGGATCTCTGAGGGAGAAGCAGCGCGAGCTAATTCTTGTACCAAATAAACTATTCTCAAAAAACACGAAAGCCTTGATAAAACCTTACCACGGTAAGTTTCGGTGCCTCCCACACGGCACCGTACAGAAAATTCGGCACAAGCCAGGAAAGGAAAAACCGCGTCCACTTACGCGAAGGCACAAGCCACCACGAGGCCCAAGCCCCGACATTATATGGTCCTTCGAGCCGGATACAGAAATCCGTACAGCAGTGTATACGATCTTTGCGGTCTATTATCCCAAGCGCTCAGCCGTTCGAGGGAACGCATGACCAAAAAGGCAATTCACAATCGTTACGCAAAGGCATATGTTAGGTAAGAACATTGCATCTTATTCTCGATATCGTTCGGGCAGTAAGGTAAGCTCACCAATCGCCTTATCTACCGTTATTACTATTTGCCGGCCATTTTCTGGTCGCTCGAGTAACGCGATCTTCATTTGCTCAATACTTTCCGTCACTCATATTCAACACAGAAATGGATTTGTTAACATTAGTCGAAGCGAAGAACAAACGCACACGTACAAAGGCCGCCTTGACGAGGTTAAAGACCTTTATGGAAAATTATAGCGTGGAATCAGGGTCGCGGCACGATCTTACTGAACGCAAGGTTAAGTTGACCGAATTATGGGGTCAGTTCGACGTCGCACAATCGCGAGTAGAAACGCTTGAGAACGAAAACGCCGAAGACATTGGCCGGGACGAACTCCTCAATCAACAATCTTTACAAAGAGCATCCTTCGAGGATCCGTATTATCAATTGCTGTCGAGTTTCAATTCCGCTCTTGAATCTTACAACCTTCCCCCCCCTCCTCCACCTATTATTCCCACAGCTAGTGCTGATATCCCCACGGCTGCGACCAATCGGGAGTCGCGTGTTAAATTGCCAAAAATTAAGCTTCCAATCTTTACAGGTGCTTACGAAGATTGGTACACGTTCAAAGACACATTTGAAAAATTAGTACATGATGATGAAGGATTAACAGAGACCGAAAAGTTCCATTTTTTGCGCTCTTCGCTAAAGGACAAGGCAGCGCAAGTCATAAGATCTATTGAGACCTCCACCAACAGTTATAGAGAAGCATGGGCGGCGGTAAAGGAGCGTTTCGACAATCGACGCTGGATTATCCAAAAACACGTCCGAGCTGTCTTCGAGGTACCGGCGCTAACCAAAGAGAATCATGTTAAATTGCGTGAACTATTAGATAACACTTTGAGTCACTTGCGTGCTCTTAAAGCCATGAAAAGACCCACTGATTCGTGGGATGACTTAATCATTCACGTTATCGTCTCCAAACTTGATACTGCGACTAGTAAAGCTTGGGAAATCAGTGTTCCCGGCCAGGACGTCCCAACCTTAAAGTCTTTGACAGATTTTCTTTCCGCACGGTGCCAAGCGCTCGAAACAATTTTTAGCAAATTGTCAATTAACCAATCCTCTACAAACAATAAAACAAACAGTCTTCCTCTGTGTCAAATCTCGCTACATCTAATGTGTCGTGTCCACAGTGCAAAGAAAACCATCAGTTGTATCATTGTGCGGCCTTCCTCAAATTACCAATTGAAAAAAGAGTTCAACTTGTAAAAAAGGCCCATCTATGCATAAATTGTCTTAGATCCACAGCACATCAGGCTGTGTCTTGTACATCGAGCGCTTGTCGCAAGTGTGGAAAGAAGCACAATACATTGTTGCATTTTGCGAGCGCAGCGGATGCCGGCGGGGCATCTGCTTCAAACGAATCTAATCCTCAGGAAGCTGAGAATGTTACCCTACTTGTCGTCACTCAATGTTTATCGACTCAGCATTCTTCGAGCATCATATTGTCAACGGCTATTATAGGCGTATATGATTCAAACAACGAGATTCACTCTTGCCGCGCTCTATTAGACAACGGGTTGCAAATAAATTTTATAACACAGGATTTCGCTGACAAATTGCATCTACGAGAACGCTCAGTCGATGCGTCGATTTCCGGCGTAGTTCAAGGAGTCTTACAAGCAAAACGTATGATCAACGTGCGTATTAAATCGCGGTTCAATAATTTCGCCGAAAATATAGAATGTCTAATATTGTCAAAGATCACTCAGCCGTTACCGCAAGGTTTTATAGCCAAACAAAATATTGTCATACCGAGCCACATAAAGCTGGCTGACCCTAATTTTAACATCCCATCCGACATCGATATGTTAATTGGGGCCTAGCTATTTTGGAGATTGATTTGTGCGGGCCAAATACGAGCCTCTCGATCTCAGCCAACCCTACAAAAGACAGTCTTGGGATGGATTGTTTCCGGCCCAACCACAAGCAAACCTTTGGCTCCTCCAGTTGTTAGTTGTCTGGCAGTGACTGAGGATTTGAATCGAGCAATTAGTCGATTTTGGGAGCTTGACCATCTCATAACCTCTCCTGAAGCATCGCCGGAAGCACAAGCTTGTGAACAGCTCTACAAGGATACAGTGAGACGTAACAGTGAGGGACGTTTCGTGGTCCGATTGCCCATCAAGTCAGACAAGTTAAAGGATATTGGAGATTCTGAGGAGACGGCCACCCGTCGCTTCAAATCTTTGGAAAAGCGTCTTGTAAAATCACTCAAGTTATACTCAGATTACAGGCAATTCATGCAGGAGTTTTGCAACTTGGGCACATGCGTGAGGTCACCGATCATGTGAAATCTGCTGGCACAATTTACTACTTTCCCCATCATGCGGTCTACAAGGAAACCAGTACTTCAACTAAATTGAGAATTGTTTTTGACGGCTCATGCAAAACAACCACCGGAATCTCATTGAACGACGCATTGATGGTCGGTCCTACGATCCAAGACGACCTCTTTACCATACTAGCCAGATTCCGCACCTTTAAATACGCTCTCACGGCGGATATTACGAAAATGTACAGACAGGTGCTAATCGATCCCAATCAAACTCAGCTGCAGCGCATACTATGGCGCGATTCTGTAGATCAACTGATCCGTACCTTCGAGCTTCTCACCGTCACCTACGGCACAGCGTCCGCTGCATTCTTGGCGATTCGATCCCTCCGGAAGTTGGCGGAAGATAGCACCGACAAATATCCAATTGGTTCCAAGATAGTTTTAAGGGATTTCTACGTAGATGACCTGGTTACTGGGGCGGACACTCTACAAGGCGCACTTTCCATCAAGGAAGAGACCTCTCAGCTATTGCGAGAAGGGCATTTCGAATTGTGCAAATGGGCATCCAATGAACCAACTCTTCATGGCGACTTGCATCATGAAAAAGAATTCATTACCTCCAGCGATAAGGCATGCGAAACAAGAGCCTTGGGTCTCGTTTGGAACTGCACCGCTGATCAGTTCAGATTTTCCGACATCGCTCGCCCGCCACGTTTGTCTACGGCTACCAAAAGGAGTATTCTGTCAAGGATTGCCTTAGTATTCGATCCGCTTGGGCTGCTTGGTCCTGTTACTGTTACTGCTAAAATCATCATGCAGGATCTTTGGCGTCTCAAAATCGATTGGGATGAATCCATTCCGTTGGATATGGACAGCAAGTGGAAGCAATATGAGGCTGAACTAACGTCATTAAAGGACATTGCTATACCACGACGAGTCATTACATTAGACAAACCTACCGTTTTGGAACTTCATGGCTTTTCAGATGCTAGCGAGCTCGCTTATGGCGCATGCATCTATTTACGCTCAACTAACGACGATGGGACACATTCTACTCAGCTGCTCTGCTAAAAAAATCGAGTAGCTCCCTTAAAGAGCTTATCCATACCACGCCTAAAATTGTGCGCAGCGCTACTATTGGCACGACTTGTCGATAAGGTCACAAAGGGATTAGTTCATGACGTGAAGTCAATATACTTATGGACTGACTCCACAATTGTTTTAGCCTGGCTCCAATCTTGTAGCCGCACCTGGACCTCGTTTGTCGCCAACAGGGTTGGTAAAATTCAGCATCTAACGACCACCCGCGACTGGCACCACGTTAGCAGTCAGGACAATCCCGCCGATGTCAAGGGGAGTCATGCCAAGTTCTCTTCGACTGACGTCCCTATGGTGGTCGGGACCGCTATGGTTGGGTCTCAATAAAGAAGGTTGGCCAAGGTTTTCTGACATCGTGGACGAGAGTCAACTTCCCGAGCGCAAAGCCACCGCCGTTGCCGCACTTACCATCGCAGAATCATCATTCGACATCTTCGAACGATTTTCAAAGTTCACGAAACTATTAAGAGTTGTATCCTACATTTATAGATTTTACAATCAATTAAAGCGGCGAACCAAAATATCGAAAGATACGCCATCACATCTAACCAATGAGAGGCATCAATCCATTTTGCCTAGCGAATTGGAATACGCGGAACAAGTTCTCGTAAAAATGGTGCAAAATTCTAACTTCTCAACGGAACTAGAACTGCTCTCGAGCCAACGGAACCTTCCCAGGCACAGCCCAGTGTTATCATTAAATCCATTTATTGATCAAGCAGGAATCTTGAGGGTTGGTGGTCGCCTGAAACTGTCGCAACTTCCATATAACGCAAAATATCCAATGCTGCTGCCAGGACGTCATCCTTTATCTACTCTCATTATCAAACACGAGCACGAGAGACACCTTCATGCTGGCCCCCAAGCCACCCTGTCGGCCATTCGTCAGCGTTATTGGCTTGTCTCCGCCAGAGATGCGGTACGTAGAATCACGCGTAAATGCGTGATCTGCTTTAGAAGTTCGCCAAGATCTGCCTCTACGCTCATGGGAAATCTTCCCAAATCTAGAGTAACCGTGCCCGCTCGGACTTTCGAAAAATGTGGAGTGGATTACGCAGGTCCTTTTTACTACAAGGACGGAGCAAGGAGGTCCGCTAAACTTCTCAAATGCTACATGGCCATTTTCGTTTGCTTTGCGACAACAGCTGTTCATATTGAGTTGGCTGCGGACTTGTCGGCTGAAGCTTTCCTGAATGTTTTAAAACGCTTTATCTCCAGAAGAGGATACCCAACAGACATTTTCTCCGACAAAGGTCTAAACTTTATAGGTGCCGAGCATGAATTACAGGATTTGGCTGCATTACTCAACACTCAAGAAACTCAACGAAAAATTATAGATTCCATGGCGGCCAACAGAATCAATTGGCACTTTATACCTCCTCGAGCCCCTCATCATGGTGGTCTCTGGGAAGCTGCCGTCAAGATTGCCAAGCGTCACCTCTTTCGGGTAACTAAGGATGCCCACTTAAGTTTCGAAGAACTGCAAACCTTGCTCATCCAAGTTGAAGCTATTTTAAATTCTCGACCCCTCACGCTTTTGTCATCCGATCCTGCTGATATCTCTTCACTGACACCAGGACATTTTTTGGTGGGCAATTCTCTGACCTCCTATCCAGAGCCTTCTTTAGAAGAGCTACCTATGCAACGTTTGTCTCGTTGGCAGCATGTCGAGCAATTGCGTCAACGATTTTGGCGACGATGGTCGCACGAGTATCTTCATCACTGTCAGCAACCATCAGCAACGAAGCAAGTGGAGAACCGAGCAAGATACTGTACAGATTGGCCAGTTAGTCCTCTTAAAGGAAGATAATGTGCCACCGCTTACCTGGCCTCTCGCCAGAATTATAGAACTGCATCCTGGTAACGATAAAATTGTTCGCACCGTTACTGTCCGTACGAGTAAAAGCGTTTTCAAGCGTCCTATAACCCGTCTATGTATTCTTCCTATCGAAACTAATTAAGATTACTTATGTACGCAATCAAGTTCCAGTTTATACTACTCTAGTTATTGAAAGTTAGTACTTTCAAGGGCGGCTGTATGTTCGCGCTACGCGCGCTCCGTTCAGTTTCCCGCGTTCCCCGCCTATCTAGGTATTTTCGTGTCCGACTCGCGCCAGCGCCCGCTTAGTTTTTAGTTTTTTGTACTTTCTCCCCACCGCTGTCTTTTTCGTAACGGAAGAGTCAGTAGTCAGTCGTAGTAGGATCTCTGAGGGAGAAGCAGCGCGAGCTAATTCTTGTACCAAATAAACTATTCTCAAAAAACACGAAAGCCTTGATAAAACCTTACCACGGTAAGTTTCGGTGCCTCCCACACGGCACCGTACAGAAAATTCGGCACAAGCCAGGAAAGGAAAAACCGCGTCCACTTACGCGAGGGCACAAGCCACCACGAGGCCCAAGCCCCGACAACTGTTGTTATCTCAAAGATAAAACAATTGTTGTTATTGAATATATTTGTTATAACGAAGAAGAAAGAGCCGTGATTATTGGTAGAAAATTTTTGGCAAAAAATTCTTTGCGCTTCTATCCTTGCGAGTCACAAAATATGGATATATATGTGGTTAAAAATTTATCGGATCTAATGATGTGGTCAATTACAGAAATAATAAATAAAGCCGTTCAGCTTCCATTGAAAGACTTCCTGGTGTTGCATGCCGTTATTACATTCATCATTAAAATAAAATAAGAAGACAGAATGTCCTCATGCTGCTTATTTTTCGTCGTTTATAGTACGTTACTGTACAAAGATAATTATTTTTCAACATTTATAATAATAACATTTATAACACATATAATTTTTCAGAATGGCGTTTTACGTTGTGTTATATGATACGTACAGTATAACAGTACCAACTAAATGGATAGACTTTGCGCGATCTACATTTAAAATGCCGAAAAAATGTAAACAGCTTACTCAAGCTTGCATGAAAGAATGGCTACCATGTGATGATTGAGATGAATTCATATATCAGAAGAGCTTTGGTCCTTATGGTTCGTTTTATACATGTGTAACCTACATTAAAATATGAAATGAAAATAATATTCGAAAACATATTATAGAAACGTATCAAAATGCACGGTCGGTAGAAAAAGCAATAAGCGATATATCTGCGTCAGATGACAATATTATTAGGCAGACACAAACAAAAAATGCTTCAAAGAAGAGGCTTATCAAAAAACGATAATTCTTTGATGATACATCGAGCGACGAAGGTATTTAACAAATTTGTATAATACATTTTATATTTTAAAGTTACAATATAAAAAGTAACAATTATGGAAATTTATAGATGAACCAGAGACGATTACAATTACAGTGCCCTCCAATTACATTTCACCAATAGAAAGCGGAAATGTATCCGATTCATTGAGCCAACCGATTAATAAATTATTAATTAGTAGTCAGTCAGGTTTAAACATGCAGAAAACGATGACACACGATGATTGTGATGAGCAAGAAAAGAAAACTTCAAAAGGTATATTTTAAATTGTTATTATGTAATATAAATTTATGATGAATAAGAATATATATTAGACCGACCAATCAAAAAATTTTTCAACGAGACTGGCCGGAAAATGATTCTTTGTTTAATTCTAAGCAACTTTTCAGAACATACTTGGGGTCTAAAATGACGTTTAACCGTTCCTAAAATCGTTTGAAATTTTTTTGTCAGGTCAAAATCACGAGACTTCATATACGTACTAATAACTCATCTTTTCGCATTGAAAACGTGTTCCTACAACAAAATGATGTTCTTGACTTCGAAAGAGGATGAAAAGAA
>NW_011966671.1:0-7371 GCF_000949405.1 Vollenhovia emeryi | reverse complement strand
CAAAAGGTTCGTAGAATATACATATAAGAATGTATCAGAAACATTAATGGAATATCGCACTTAGCATTGAATAATTCCATGTCAAGTGTAATATTCCATTAACGTTTCTGATACACTCTTATATGTATATTCTATGAGCCTTTTACAAATAACATTCAGTGAACATTCTCGCTGGCATGTTCATGGAACATTTCTTTAGGAATATCTAAAGAACACTCCGGGAATAATTTAATAAAATACATTCCGAAAGAAATGTCTATGGAATACTCCATAAACGTTTGTTTTGTACATCTCTACTGTCACACCAGTGGCATTCTCAAGGAATATTCTGCGACACTCCTATGCCAATTGGGTTCTACCTTCTCAAAAATTTTGTCGGATATGGAAAGACTCATCCTGTATAAATCTATATAAAGAATATACTGGACCTTGTTAAGATATACAAAGTCAACCGCACAAACTGAATTAAAGAAATGCAGTGTTTATATGGTTTAATTTGGCAAATGTGGATTTAATATAGTAATAAATTTAGATTTAATTCGATTAAATATAACTCAAATTTAAATCAAATTAAAGTCAGACCATATACAATTCTCATAAGATCCAAATGATATTTATATATGATTTTAATTACATCTTATTTGGTCTTGATGGTTTTTAATTGGGAGGTAATAAAAGCCAATAAATTAAAAAAACTGCCCTTTATGTAGATTTAAAATGTTGGTTTAAGATTTTATACCTTCTCCAATAAGTAAATCAAACTAACTTAAAATAATAAAATAGTGCTTCTATTATACAAATCCTATGAACAAAAAGTATAGAAAAAATTTCAAAACAAAAATGGAAGATCTGTACATAAGGACAAAATGCAAAATATTAAACAAGGAGCCTTATTTGATCCCTTAGAAGCAAAAGTTATAAATATAGCAAGTGAGAAACAGCCCTCTTTGTCAGTCTACTGCCCCTGGTTGTGTTGTTGTTGTGATAGCGCTCGCTCCCTCTTACGTATTTCACATAGACGAGTGGACAAAGTCGACCGCAACTCAAACTCTACCTTCTTTGGTCTCATATGCTTTATTTTTTGCAAAGCCAAAACTTTGTCTACATGAAAAGGATGGGAAAGAGATCAATAACAAGACCATTCAAAAATTCGATCTATTACTGTATGTCATGTATAGTATGCCAACACTTAGTAATGATCCACTCCTTCACTAGGAAGGGCATTTAAGACCGTTGACGGATTCTGTGTGTAAGCTTGTTGCCTTTCGCCTCTGGGAGGCAACCCTGAGGCAGAGCAGCACAACATCGTGTCTTTGGTGAAGATACCTTCCAACATAGCTCGAAAGGCCTTTGTTGCACTTTGACTCCTCTGCTTTAGTATAAGCCTTCTTGGTGCAATATATCTGATCTTCTTCAGAAATACAGACACCCTGCAAGGATTAACAATATTCAGTTTTCCTTCTTAAAATATTTTTGTAAAATGCTATCACAACATTAGTAACTTTCCCCAAATTCAATAGCTGTGACACTTGTGAAAAAGTTTCCATTCTCCTGCACTATATTATGAAAACACTCTCGAATTTCTTACCAAATTTTTATCAAAAATCTAGGAGTGGCTGTACGAGTCTGAACATTTCACATGCAAAAGTTGCACAGCTCTAGTATTTTGGGACAATCCAATTGGTTTTACTTAATCTCGCCGGATTGGTGATGACATATACTTGGATTTGCCCATTTCCTGCATTTTGTTCATGGTGATTATCATTAATGGATGGATTCACATTAGGCGCAATAATAGGCATATCTCCATGAGGTACAATGGGTTGCTGATCTACAATCCAGATAGCACACTGAATTTACAAAGTATTCTTTAAGTTTTCTTTTTTCTGAATTGTAATTCTTTAGGAATTCATAGAAGAATACAATAAGAGTGACAGAGGAAGTTACATGCACAATAAATCGTTTTCCTGACAACTTCTTAAAGTATTCATCTCGAATTCAATAAATGTAAACTTTATGAATTCAAGGGGAATAGTGTTAGAACAAAGAGGATTACAAAATATTTACCCAATGTATATACACATCTAATATGCAGTAACATTACACCATTATTATAATTTCTCACTCAACAGTGAGATACTCGCAACCGAAGATCGTTGACAATCGGATGTCAACGTTTCGGTTCTCGTCGTTCGATTCTTTCTTTTACACAATAGAACTATTGCACAAAATTAATTGCACATAACGTTACGCACACAAAATATTGCACGTGGTAACACGCTGCACAAGAACGTCCGGATGGCGGTTAGCGGATACTCGCGCATAACAAATATGAGGGGCAATCAAATGAAAACCGAACACCCGCCATAACACACAGTCCGCGCGAAAGAACGCAACACTGTTGTTACGTTTCGATACTGCCATCCATGGATGGATGGATAAGGCCATCAATCCGCCCTATCACATCAGGGGTAATGGCTCGATGAGCCTGTCCCTTGGTCTGTTCTGGGCGCGCATCGTCTTGCAGTGATGTGCGCCCTTCTCGAAATCAATACATAGCAGACATGCGACAATGAACTTCGCGTACTCCAGCACCCTCCGCCAGAAAACGAACCACATCTCTCTGCTTTTCTTTGCTTGCCTCCATTTGAACAGCTGGACGAACACACAAGACCAGTCCGTGCACAAACAAGGATATAACCCAACAACTGCGTGCATCTGTGAGGTGTTACTGTGCAGTTCTCCTACCACAGCGATGGCAGTATCGAAACGTAACAACAGTGTTGCTACTGTTACGTCCGATTTTTGAAAGGGGACGCGTGTCTCGCTGGGAGACAAAGAAAATAAAATGACTAGGTATTACAAGGCAGGGTTGTTAATATAAAGGTAATATAAAGGAGGAATTACACAGGATTGTGGTGGAACTAGATTTAATTATATATACATATGTACATAGTGTACAAGAGTGTAGCCGAGAACAAAATTATCAGATAGCGAAAGAAAAATGAAAGTTGGATGGAACTTCTCGACACAGAAAGGAAAACTAATTGAGGTAATACAGAAACTATTTGAGATAATAAAAAAAAAACGAAGGGGTCATTTACAGCGGGGGCATGTCTCTATTTCCCCTAGGCAGGCAGGGTGGCCTGCGGATGACCCGGACTCGAGTGGGGAGGGCTTCAATTTTCACCACGCAGGGTCGAATCTTGCGAGGGGTCTGGTTGCGTCGGAGGGCCTCAAGTTCCGGCGGGGGCCTCCTTATCTCTTCTGCCGGTGGCGCTGGGGGCGCCCTGACAAGGCTGGCCTTTGGAGGCCTAGGCGCGGGGGTGATTGGCGGGCGCGGTGCCCACGCTCTGACCGGGCAGGGATCAGGTGGCCTATGCTGTGGGAGGAGGTGTGGGTGGCCGGGGGCGAGCGGAGGTTTCGTGGGAGGAGGGGGAGGAGGGACTATGGGCTGGTTCGAGGCATGAGACTCCGGTGGAGGAAGTCGGTGTGTCAGGCAGGGGACCTGAGATTCCTGTGGAGGAAGAGGGGGCAACGGTTTTGCGGGCTCTAGTGTCCTGTCAAAGATCCTGGGGTCAAGGACCCCAGGAGTTTCGTACGCTCTTGTTAATCTGCGGAGCTGGACTAGCCGTCCAGCTCTTCGCGATCTGCCCATTTCTGGGAGTGCCTGCGGGAAGCATCTCGAATTAGCTGAGTTACAAAGCGGGGGAAGCGATGTATGCTGTTAGTCATGATTGTAACTAATGCCAACTTATTACTAATTAATATAATCCCTTAAATAGGCACTTAAAGAAAGGTAATAACTTCAAAGTCACGGGGGATGAAGTGAAATTGAAACTTCAGACGTTGTCTTTTTGTAGAATGCTCAGATGGATTCTTCGATTATAGTAATCGATTTCATTGCCGTCATCACTGCATTCTAGGCAACTTCTGATTAATATAATTGTAGTAGGGGACCCGAGAGTGAATAACTTGATCGTGGTTAAATTTAACCTGAAAGTGAAAGGAGTAAGTAGCAAAACAAAAGAGATTAAGTTAACTACTCATCAAATCAGAAGAAATCTGAAGTTAATAGAAATTTGAAAAGCGTAAGACCGATAAATCTTCGCTGTGTGCCAATTTTAGACTAAGATTCTGGTTGTTCGAGGGGTCTCTGTGAAATTGCCTCGAGAACGAGCGGGAACAAAGGTCGGTTAAGCCGGAAAAGGTCCCCCTTTCTTTTGCGGGGTTCAGACCTGGTGATTGGTGTCGACGACGTGGAGGAGATTGGTGAGGACTGGCTGCTCAATGCCAGTTCGAGGAAAGGTGATGTTTTCCCGACGGAGGAACGTCGTTACGAAGGCGCGCAACCGATGGAGGAGAACCGGAGGAACGCCGTTGGAGGCGCGCAACCGGAGGTGGAAATCGGAAGAACGCCGATGAAGGCGCGCAACCGGAGGCGGAAATCGGAAGAACGCCGATGAAGGCGCGCAACCGGAGGCGGAAAATCGGAAGAACGCCGATGAAGGCGCGCAACCGGGGGCGGAAGATCGGAAGAACGCCGATGGAGGCGCGCAACCGGGGGCGGAAGATCGGAAGAACGCCGATGAAGGCGCGCAACCGGAGGCGGAAAATCGGAGGAACGCCGTTGAAGGCGCGCAACCGAAGGCGGAGGATCGGAGGAACGCCGTTGAAGGCGCGCAACCGAAGGCGGAGGATCGGAGGAACGCCGTTGAAGGCGCGCAACCGCAGAAGGAAGATCGGAGGAACGCCAGTATAAAGGCGCGCAACCGAAGGTGGGGATAAGAAACGAAAAGTACTTGGACCAAGTACTTAGTGTCATGGACACAGGCTTTAATTCGCCTGAATAGATACAGAGTTTCTAAATTTCTAAACAGTTGCTATTCTTTTCATCGGTGTTTTATTATTAACTCCATTATTTTTTCCAATAAAATCTTTAGTTTGATTTTTTAAGAAATATAACATTTTTTAATCAAAAACTAATACTAAAGCAACTAGTTTGTATAAATATCCGTTGTTATATTTGGCGCAATTTGTTGATATCATTACTTTTGTAGAGAAGATAGTTTTGTAGAGAAGATATTTTTGTAGAGAATATACTTTTGCAAAAAAGATAGAGTAACAAAATATATTCGGTTGAATTGGAGCTTATACTTGGTGCTTTTTTTTACCTTTTTTTTTAAAAGGTAAGTTTTTTACGTGATATCACACCTTTTGTAGTGTGTAATATCTCATACTGTATTCTTTACTTGGCACAAAACTCGACATTTTTAGAATAATTATATTATCACAGCCCCGGTGGTCGAGCTGGCTAAGACGCCCGTCACGGATTGAGAGGTCCCAGGTTCGAATCCTGGCTGGGATAATAGTTTTCGCAATAAGAATTTTAATTCAATAGAGGAAAGGGTAAATTTATTTTTTTTTGTTTTTCGGCAGGAAGAGAAAATGGCTTGACCATACCTTCCAGGCCGGCCTGGAAGGTTATGCGGGACTTAGACCCACTAAAAACTCTCCCTCGATGACCACACTGGGTCGGCGTCGAGAACTGGGAACCGCCGAAGCATACTCCAGTCCTCGACAACCCTCGCGACATGCGCCCGAAGTGAAGTTAACCTCAAAATACATTGCGTACGAGTAGCCAACCTAAGTGGGTGAACCCAACACTGGTCATTCCACCAGTGGTTAGGCTCACGACTGCGTACTAAGGATGTCGCAGCATCCCAAGTATCAGAAGGAAACAAACCTGTAATCCCGAGTAACAAGAAAAATATATACAGAACCAGTAAATAAACCAAGATAAATAAATAAATAAGTACATAACTCAATAAATAAACTAGTTCGATACTAACTAAGCAAACGAGTAGCGACCGCGTACGGATAGCCAGCAGCTAATCGCCCCCCCCCCCCAAAAACGGTGACCGATCGCGAGAAGGATAAGGCGGCGCGATGCGGGTCTTGCCCCCCTGTCCCCCCGCTACGCCGCGGCATCCACGCGGCTGCTTCGTCTCAGTCGGTGGCCTCCGTTGGACGTGGAAGTCCCGACCCATCCGACATATCCCGCTCCTCGTCCAATCGTGGGAGCTTACAAGGGGAGTCACCGCTTACCCGCAACCCGCAGAGCGACCATCTCACTTCAGCAAAAGACACCACCGGAACCAAGGAATCTCCTCAGCGTCGGTAGTGACCACTGAAGCCCTCTCACATCTCGACTCTACTTTTCTCCTCCCTTTTTCCTTCTTCATTAGAATAGAGGGTTAAGGTCGTCACCGAGTCTCTCTTAATAGAGAGAGCGGGAGACCCCAACCCCAGTTATGTGAGTCGAGTCTTTTAACGGGTCAGACTCTGAAGCAGTTAACCGGTGTAATTCCAGCTAGCTATCCGAGTCCACATCTCTCATCGTGGACGGTCCCGGTCTCGATCCCGCGTCGTCCACTATGTCCGCCACCTCCTGCTGCACCCGCTGTCGTTGGCGCTCTGCTTCTTCTTTGGTTGACATGACTCTCTCCGCGAATAAGGAGAAAGCTGCCCATTTCTCCCGACTCCGATCTATTTGCCTAATTATATTGGCCAACGAAAGGTCCGCACCGATGGAAGCGGACAGCTCGGTTCGTTTACAGAGCCATGCAGGACACTCCGCAACCGTGTGTTCCACGGTATCTATCTGACTTGTCTCCCCCTCTTCCAAACTGCAATAAGGACAAACCGCAGACTCGGCCTTACCGATCCGCCTTAAGTAGGCTCCAAAGCACCCATGACCAGTTAACAGCTGCGTTACTCTGAACGTAACCTGGCCATGGGAGCGATCCATCCATAAGTCAAATGAGGGAAGAATTGCGAGTCTGGTCCTCGCGCCAGGAGTGCTGAATTTCTCCAGGCGGGCCTTCCACTCCTCTCTCATCCTGACGAGGCTCGATGCCTTAGCCTCCTCCGCGGCTCTCTTTGTCCATATACCGGCTGCACGAGCCGTCCTACCGGCCTCATACATTCGATCTCGATCCGCAATTAAAATGTCGAGTGGTGGAACTCTGACCAGCAATGTGGCAGCATCAAGAGAAGTTGTTCTATAAGCCGCCGCCACCCGCAGCGCCACTGTTTTCTGAGCATTTTTCATTAAAGACTGTAACTTCTTGTTCCTCCTAAACGAGTCACTCCAGCTGGGTGATGCATACAGCAGGACCGAAAGGATAACGCTATAGTAGAGCCTTCGTTTAGACTCACTTGGGCCTCTTAAGTTTGGCATGATTTGACTAAGTGCCCTACCCATATTAAGGGCCTTTGCCGCTGCGTATTCACAGTGTTCTCGGAAGAGCCATGTTGAGTCCAGACCCATACAGCACAAAAACCTTTCAGAAATATTTCATGTGATAG
>NW_011966670.1:17115-24393 GCF_000949405.1 Vollenhovia emeryi | reverse complement strand
AGTGCGCTCCGTAGTTTTCGGTGTCTAGGTGTATTAATACCTTGAACTCGATGTCCACGTATCCCAGGTCACCGATGACGACGTCAAGGCAGTGCGCTCCGTAGTTTTCGGTGTCTAGGTGTATTAATACCTTGAACTCGATGTGTGGACATCGAATTCAAAGTATATAATGTCATCGTATCGGTAATCAGTCACGTCAGCAGCGCCAATGCCATGTTGCGACTGAAAAGTAAAAAGGATTTTTCCCCCTCCACTGGCCTGGTCGATCACGACGACGACGACGACGACGACGTTTTAAAAATTACGCGAAATTTCAGACCCGTGGACTTTGCATTACAATATCTCTACTCATGGGGCACGTAGAAGAAAAGTAAAAACACTTTTTTTATGCAAATCGTACCCAAGCTATCGATTAAGCGTAGTCTCAACTTCGTCGGATCAGCCGTTGTTGAGATCCGAGTCAGTGAGGGGATGTGGAGCTGGAGTGATTCTGCACTTTTGGAATTTGCTCCTAGAACTGTCAATTCGTGAACACATTTGTATAATATACAAATTATATGGGTTTTGTGTACGAACCGACAATGTTCCACTAATCGGACTAAATCAGAGAACAGCATGGTATCATTGAAATAAAGTTAGTAATTTAACAAAAAATCTATTCGCTTGAATAAGTTATAGGTTACCTAATCTATAACACAGGGACCTAGTTAGACAGTAACGAGTAACGAGGTATAAATAAAAAAAAGCCTTTACGTCTCGTGCACCACGCGACCGCGCATTATGGAACGCAAGAAGGCTCCGTACAAAATCGTCGATTATTCCCTGGCGTTTAATATCACACAATCGGTCATTTCGAGGTTCTCTCTCGTAATAAAATAACTAATGGTATATGCGTCATTACAATATTAGACAGCAATTTTTAAGTTTAAGACATCCTATATATCTATATAATAATAATAATTGTGCACAATTATATTCTGATAAATAAACAGTACGAGATATTTAACACTACAAAAGGGGTGATATCACTTAAAAAACTTACCTTTTTAAAAAAGGTAAAAAAAGCACTAAGTATAAGCTCCAACGACCGAATATATTTTTGTTACTCTATTGTCACGCGTTGGAGGAGCAGAGTTAATGCGCGACGAATTGCCGATACCGCCACGAGAGTGGCGTACAGATAGCCGCGTTTCGTGCAGATTCCCGATGAGCACGGTTCCCGGTCGTGATCCGCGGAAGGTGACCGACAAGCGTTTAGACTAATATTGTCCGACCGCGCGCGGTTCACTCGGCCCGACGACTCCACTGGATTTCTCGCACCGAAAGAACGTTCAGTTACCGTGACAGACAGGACGGTATTTTAAGGAAGGAATTTTAATTATGAGAGGCTCACTCAGTAAGGCGAGTCGCGGGACTCGTTCTCATCATCGTGAGTGCCTGAAAAGGAAGGACATTTATAAGATACACCCTAGGAAATTGATTCGAATGTGGAATAGAAGAACGGCGGAATTGCGATACCGGTGACGGCGATAGCACTAACTCGCGCGAATGCGGTAGCCGCGGTCGGTGCGTCTAAATATCGAGTCCGGTTCTGAGCGATAGGATAGCACGAGAGTTAAAGTCACAGACGAATTCGAAGCACAGTTGATCGCGAACCAATTCGTGTTATCGATCGTGACTTTGCGAATAGAGTAATTGCTCCCGTGCGTCGAGCACCCGGGCCGGCCGTCGATCGTGCCGAAGACTCCCGATCGCACGCACGTGACTCGAACCTGTCGTCGGCCGCGAAGCCACATGAACCGCCAATTTACATCGGTACGGACAACTCGTCGGGACTCAAACATCTTTTTTGCATCTCTACAAAAATATCTTCACTACAAAACTATCTTCTCTACAAAAGTAATGATATCATCAAATGGCGCCAACTAAACTAAATAGTTTTAAACATGGTGGAACGATGATTGGAGTGGGGGCATGCCCGCGGACGCCCGTTGCCCGCGGTTTAGACAATTTGCATCTCTACAAAAATATCTTCACTACAAAACTATCTTCTCTATAAGAGTAATGATATCACCAAATGGCGCTAACTAAACTAAATTAGTTTTAAACGTGGTGGAGCGATGATTGGAGTGGGGGCATGCCCGCCGGTTTGGCGCCCTCGGACGCCCGTTGCCCGCGGTTTAGACAATTTAATACAAATAAATATTTTATTTTAAATTACAAAAACTTGGCGCTGCTCAACCGAATTTTAATAGGTAATTATAACTATCATGTCTCGTGATATATTACTAACAAAAATGTTAGCATCTTCCTATGCATCTATGTCGTCTATTGTGCTGTTGTTTGCTAGCAAAGTTTTGATGTCGGAAATGAAACATTTGCGTGATTCAAACGATATAGCATATTTATATTTGTTAAAAAATTTTAAACAATGTATGCTAACTCTTTATTAACGGTATGTCCGTTCGATGTGTTCTCTCTTCAGCTGTGTACTTAAATGCAATAATATGTAACATTATGCTAGCTATACGATCATGGTCGGGAAGGTTATCCAAAGGTTTACAATATTGCGTAGATATTTGTACAGATCATCATTCCTTTACTCTAATAATGCGTCATCGCACGTATCCGTGAGAAAAGTGATAATCTCTCGCATGATAAACTGTATTCTCGGAATTTATCATAAAATGTCGGAGTAGCTTTCTGTACTTGAATAACTCAAACATGGAATTCATATTCCTAGCAAAGAGCTAGGAAAAAGCTAGCTCATCTATTACTAGAATTTTTTATTTCCGTACATTGCTTGAGCATACTGACTATCTGCATAATTCTACACAGTTCTATATAATTTTATAAATTTATACATGTTTTTATATGAACAATTTTTATATAATTATCTGACTTTATACAATTGTACACAATTATAAATAAGCAATTTTTTACATTACAATTTGTTTCATATAAAACAATGTCTAAATCTATAAAGTTATACAGAATTGTGTAGAATTGTAAATTTGTAGGCACACCACACCACACCACACCGCACGCACGCACGCACGCACGCACGCACGCACGCACGCACGCACGCACGCACGTGTGTGTGTGTGTATTCAATCCGTACCAACCGTTGCGGAAGGGGGCAGGTGTGACCTTGTAAATGAAAATGGTAGTTTGTTTATGATTTTAAAGGTAGCTACACAGACATTTTAATAAAAATTACTAAGAAAAAGTATTAAAATTTTTAGTTTTCAATTTGTTATATCTCCTAAACCAATGCCGTCCCCCACTTGATTCTTGCGGGGAATTACTCAGAAAATTCTGCCCTACAACATATCTAAGTGGCGAGGAAATCGGTGAGGTGTGATCTTTTCTGCATATTTACCCAAAATATATAAAAACATGCCTATTTATTTTTTAGTATTAGTAATTTTGTTTATTTTTTTATTTTCTTTCTTTTATATGCGTCACTTTTTAATTTTTTGTTTAATTCTCGAACACGGATATATGTCCTTGTACGTATTAAGCATAATAATGGGGAAAGTGGTCGGTTGGCGGCACTGGTCGGTTGTCGGCACCCTGACGTAACTTTTGACAGAAAGCAGATGCGGTCATTCTGACACATGTCATGTTTGTGTTATATTAGCACGTTCATTTTGTGCCGATTACAGAAGCAAACAGACGTGTCTGTTTTGTTTTACAAACAAAATATTGTTTAAACAAGTGAAAATCTACTCAAAAGTTTTTTTTGATCATTTGCTTAGTGTTATAAAGTCAAGTAAATCGACCGAAAAGGTCAGTGCATTGAATATTTACGAAGTGAATTCATTCTATTTTGTGATTCAACATTGAATGCCACCGAAGTGTTTGCAACCAAAAATTTTTTTTCACTTTTCAAAATGGCTTTTAAAATCGGTTGTCGGCATCCAAACATGGTCGGTTGTCGGCACCCCATTTTTTTGTGACAAATGGTGAAATATCATCAGCGATGTAAATGTAATTAATTTCAATGTTGTTTTTATGAATTTTTTCGATATTTTTAGCCATGTCGCCCCCCAAAAAATCGTCTTCTTCAAAGAATATTGATTGTAATGCTATGATTAAAGCAATTAAACGATGTTTGGTGGAAAAGCTGCCAATAAAATCGACTACTGCAGCGTATTCGATTCCGCGAAGCACTCTTCAAGGCTACCTGAAGAAAGTGACAGCAGCGTTCGATGACATCGAAGCCGTAGATGATGCTGTTTTGTTGGATTTCGTGCGTGAATCTGGTCAACGCGTGCCATCGAATCAGGTAAATTGATGTTCTTTCACTTTCTTCACGTAACATTAAAGAGTGTTGATTAATTAGTTGATTTTTTTCCATTTTAGGTCATTTTGACGGCTCAGGAGAAAGACTTGGTCACGTACATCATGAAATGTTGCGATCACTACTACGGCCCCGGCATAAATGAGTTGTGTGAGTTGGCATACCAGTTTGCAATGAAGCTGGGCATTGAAATTCCGGACAATTGGATTATGGATCAAAAGGCAGGCATGGAATAGTATAGGAAATTCATGCGTCGGCACCTTGAACTCACTTTGCGTACTCCAGAGCAGACGTCATTGAATCGTGTAAAAGCTTTCTGCAAGTCCAACGTACAGAAGTTTTTCGATCAACTCGGCGCTTTGTTGGATGAACATCGTTTTCCGGCTACGCGCATCTATAATATGGACGAATCGGGATTTTCAACCGTTTCAACGAAACTTGGCCGAGTAATCGCCATGAAAGGCATGCGGCGTGTTGGCAAAGTGGAGGCTGCTGAACGCGGTACCATGATTACTATGGCGTTGACAGTCGACGCTTCTGGAAACAGTTTGCCGCCGTTTTTCTTGTTTCCAAGAAAAAAAAAGCAAAGCTGCTTCCTTGACAATGTGTCTTCAGGTACGACCGGCTATGCAAATGAATCTGGCTGGATGGCACAGCCTGAATTCACTCGTTACATGCGGCATTTCATCGATTTTGCTAAGCCGTCACTAGCTTCTCCCGTTTTGCTCCTTCTGGATAATCATTCCAGTCACCTGTCGATAGAAGCGCTAGATATGGCCACCAAGAATGGGGTGCACATTCTTTCTTTCCCGCCACATTCCAGTCACCGGCTTCAGCCCTTGGATGTTTCTGTGTTTGGCCCGGTTAAGACGTACTACAAGTCACAGGTTTCAGCGTGGCAAAAGAACTATGCGAATATGGTAAATCTATTATCAATGATTTTTTGCATTTCATTATTGAATATTCTCTTTTTCATTTGCGTCGTTGCAGGCCTTGGAGATACGTCATCTTGCTGGCTTGATATGCAAAACGCTTGATCTGGCGTTGACGCCCAAAATAATCAAGTCTGGTTTTCGTGCAACGGGTATTGTGCCATTCGATCCAAACATTTTCAGTGATGCTGATTTTGTTGAGGCCGTCCAGATAAATGCTATTGAGGCTGCCGGTGAGAATGAAGTGGGAGAGGATGAACAGCGTCGCACCGTAGTGGCTTTGCTTGATCCGGCCGTTGGCCACGTTAAAGATGTCGTCACGACACCAGAGCCATCTACTTCTTCCGTTTCTCGCGCGACGTCATTAGGCAACATTTCCCGCACCACTTCAGTAAGCAACGTTTCGGTGTTGGATGAGGTCGGTCCATTGCGTGGTGTGACTCCGCCGAAAAAATCAAAACGCGGCCGCCAGCCAATGCAGAGCGCGGTGCTTACTTCTCCGAAAATTCTCTCAAATTTGAAGAAGAAAGCAGAGACAAGAAAGGCTTCGCTTGAGGCGAAGCAAGCCAAGTCATTGGCAAATGCACCATCCAAATCTTCGGCCAAGCGAGCCAATGCACCATCTGATGACGAGGACGTGGACTTCTGTCTGATTTGCCTGAAGCTTCTGCCAAAAAAATTGACCGCCGGAAACTCCATCAATTGCAATGAATGCGATCGGCCAGTGCATTTGAAGTGCGCTAATATGCGCACCAGCTTTTTCACATGCAAACATTGTGCTTCTGATGAGGAATGATGTGAAAAGTGCCATTGATGGTTGTTGAAATAAATAAATTTCCTTTTTTCTTTGAATCTTGGTGGTTTTCATTCACATTTTTCCATTTTTAGTGAATTTTCTTAGGGTGCCGACAACCGACCACATTTTTCTAAATGGCAAAAAATGATCATTTCACTAAATTGTTAGTACAAATTTTCCAATTGACGGAATAAATTAAATTCCTTCACCAGTTATTAGCTAAGGCTTCTAGCTTTCCATTGGTATGCATATGTCCCCATATTGTGCAATTGGACAAAAGTTATGAGCCAAAAACAAAAGGGTGCCGGCAACCGGCCACTTTCCCTACTTTCTTCGGCATTACCAGGCAGTTTTTGTCTTGTAATTCGATGATTTTTGATGCTAATGTGTTAAAAATCCATGGCTCTTTACAAATAGAAAAACCATGATAATCTTGAAATAATTTTTCCATTTCGCCGTTTCAAATAATTCCGTACAAGGATTGAATATTTTTCCTTTAGAAATATAATTAATCCAGTCATTATCTGGATTAATCAACAATTCTGTTGGGGTTCCTAAAAACGGAAATTCACTCCGAAATTTAAAAGACGCATAACCTGCAATGTATTTAAGGCCCTCTCCTTTTATTACATCAACTATGTTCAATTTTTCCACTTGATCCAAAAGCTTCAATTCATCTTCAGTTAGGGAATATTGTATATCTATACCTGTGTCTATGTTAAAAGGCGCATAATACAATAATAAATATACAGTAATAAATAGTACAATATGCTTTATCTGCTTGTAGAAGTAAATAATAGTAGTTTCTTTTACTTCCACAACTCAGAAGGTATAGCTATTTTAACAAAAAAAATGTCAGATTTATTATTTCCCAACGGAGTATCGATTAAATAAACAAATTTTTTTTCGTGTACATATTTAGCTTACCAAGGTCATTATCATCAGGGTTTTCTTCTTCAAATTCCATAAATTCATGTAAATATTCTGTATCGAAGCTTCTATCCGAATGTGCATTATATTGCATGTTCTCTAGCATTAACTCAGTCTCGTCATAACCATCGGTTTTTTTCTCTTTATTTTCCTCTGTTTCTTTTTTGTCCTCTTCGCCGAAGTCGATATCGCTAATTAAGCACATTTCATCCGAATTTTGCATGCTGATATTACTGCCGGTAAACACATCTGATGAATGTTTTCCTAACACGTACCAGCGTAGTCTGTATCGAAACTGCAATGGTGTTGGGTTG
>NW_011966670.1:0-12888 GCF_000949405.1 Vollenhovia emeryi | reverse complement strand
GGGGGGGACTCAAATAGTTTCGGAGATACAGGCTGAAAAATGTTACAAATAATAATATAGGTTTGTAATATTTCACGTATACCGAGATCCACCCCCACCCATCCTTGCATGCGGAGAGGTGCGGTAGTCCCTGTTTGTTTACGTTTCGGAGATAATATAGGTTTGTAACATTCCACGCATACCGAGAGCCACCCCCACCCATCCCTGCATGCGGAGAGGTGCGGTAGTCCCTGTTTGTTTACGTTTGAAAGTCTTCATATATATTTCTAATAATAGTGATGAATAAATCATAATTAGACGTTTATTTATATATTTATTATTTGTATTCTTTCTCAACCTGTATCTTCGAAACTATTTGAGTCCGGCCCTTATATACATATACATATGAAATGACTCGGGAAGACATCCCCAACAACGGAACATACTGTCTCCTCGCATGTACTTCCGCCGTTGCACTGTTCCACATGGGTTTGCAACTTTCCACGTGAAGCGAGATCCACTCCACACCTCTGACATAGGGTGGGTAGGATTATTTTTAACGAAGTGGAGCCCCCCCGAAGGGGGGGCGGAACACACTGTTTTCACGCATACATTTTTCTATCTACATTTGGTAGAGGGGAGTGACTTATATGTGGGTAGAAAAATGTATGCGTGGAGACAGTATGTTCCGCCCCCCCTTCGGGGGGGCTCCACTACGTTAAAAATAACCCTACCCACCCTATGTCAGAGGTGTGGAGTGGATCTCGCTTCACGTGGAAAATTGCAAACCTATGTGGAACAGTACAATGGTGGAAGTACATGCGTGGAGACAGTATGTTCCGCCCCCCCTTCGGGGGGGCTCCACTTCGTTAAAAATAATCCTACCCACCCTATGTCAGAGGTGTGGAGTGGATCTCGCTTCACGTGGAAAGTTGCAAACCCATATGGAACAGTACAACGGCGGAAGTACGAGTTAGGAAATATATTTATTATTTGTATCCTTTCTCAGCTGTATCTCCGAAACTATTTGAGTCCCCCCCTTATATATATGTATGAAATGACTCGGGAAGACATCCCCAACAACATATTTAAAAATAAAACAAATCGGAGAGGAAGTCGCTTTTATGCATAATTACCAAAAATATTTCTTACCTCTCGACAAAAATTTGTCCAATCTACAACGTTATCGCGAAATTATAAAAATATAAAAATATAATTTAAATATTGTTCATATATTTCACACACATTTTTAGTATATTTTTGACATATATATTATATACAATTTTTTAAATAGAATTTTTATATACCAAATGTATGAAATACATATATTACCATATATTTTCACTTACTTTTTGAAATATATATTTTTCCGTGGGGGTAACTCGGCTTCCTTCCTATTGCCACACTCCACACCACCTCGATAAATAATCGCATGAATCAACGTTATAGCTTCGAGTAAGACACACTCGTTGTCTATCGCACTTTTACTCTATCATAATGATTCATACACAGATTTTGCCCTTATAAGGGCATAAAATCGAATATATTTAGTCCGGATTCGAACCAGAGACAAAATTTGTTGATAAAATCGGATATATTTAGCCCGAACTCAATCCTAGGGGCAAAGTCTGTCGGTAAATCAAAGCAGGGATACTGGTCGACTTTTGGGGGACCATTGGCTATCTGTCTATTAATCTGTGGTACTGCGTATCCCCTCTACCTATCTTTCGGAAAACCCGCGTCTAAAGAACCGAAAAAAACCGTGAACCGAAAATAATTTAACGGTACCGGTTTCGATTCCGGTCCTGTAGCGCGATTCTGTAACTCGTTATGTCGTCGTTACGGGCTTTGCGCAGATCTAATATACCGTAGAAAAGCTGCGCAAAGCCCGTAACGACGACATAACGAGTTACAGAATCGCGCTACTGTAGGCTTCATAACATTTCGGTACGGTTTACGTTTCCGGTCCGACAAAATTGCCGGTTACGGTACGGTTTTCGGTTTCAGTTTCGGTCCGGTCCGGGTCCCTGTTTTAAGCCCACTTTACACGACCTATAATTCGCGACAGAATTCAAGATAGAATTCTATTTTATAATTTCATATATTAAATTGACATATATTTGTAGATTAGGTTAGTGTAGATTATAACATTTACATATGGATGAGGTCCGTTTTCCCTGCCGATTGGACACAAATACTCACAGCAATCAATGCTTAAGATTTTTCATTAAACCAGATACAATTAATCAATCACGCATTTTCATGCACTACACATATTTGATGCATCTTTTCTATTTACAAAATTGGAGCATTATAATTATAATACTGATCGTTCAAATGTTTTCTGTATTACACGATATGTAAACATTTTTTAATGGAATTCTGTCTCGAATTCTGTTGTGAATTATAGATCGTGTAAAGTGGGCTTTATAAATAGTTCCTAAGAATAAAAAAACGTTAAAAATACTATAAAAATGTAAAATATAGCGCGATGCCGCAAACAGCTGACGGCAAGGCGATCCAGCCTGAGCAATTAGAGATATGTTGTATTCGGAACCATAGCCGTTTTTAATCTGTAACATCGAAACTATCAGTTTTACACAAAAATGTATACAACATAAATAATATATTTTTAGAAGAACTACAACTTATATTTGTAGTTGAGGTGGAGCCCCCCCGCAGGGGGGGCGGAACATACTGTCTCCACGCATGTACTTCCGCCATTGTACTGTTCCACATGGGTTTGCGACTTTCCACGTGAGGCGAGATCCACTCCACACCTCGAACATAGTTTGGGTGGGGTTATATTTTGACAAGGTGGAGCCCCCCGCAAAGGGGGGGGGGGGCGGAACATACTGTTGTGACATTGAAAATGAACAGCAAACAGCTGACGGCGAGGCGATCGAGCCAGCGCAATCAGAGATATGTTGTATTCGGAACCATAGCCGTTTTTAGTCTGTAACATCGAAACTATCAGTTTCACGCAAAAAATGTATAGAACATAAATAATGTATTTTTAGAAGAACTACAACTTATATTTGAAACATTTTTTGTTACATCAATATTTATCGAAATAATGTCTAAAAAGTTAAAAATTTTGAAGTTTTTTTGAGTTTTGACTTTGAAAATGACCTACCCGAGCAGAAATTTCAGTAGGGTCCTGGTAGGGGCCTAATAAGGATGCCTTAATGCCTGGTCAGGCACTCATCAGGCAGCCCTGACAGGGCCCTGACCGTAAATGTAACGTCGAGAATTAAAATTGCCTGATCAGGTTTTCCTTATCAAGACCTCATGACTTGCCCTTTGTCACGCCTTACAATTTCTAATAGGGGGGTGGGTATCAGTAGGCTTCCTATTCAAAAATTCTTAAACTAATTTTTAAATTGTGTTAAATTACGTAGTCATCAAAAGTATATTCAAGTTATTGAAGTTTATCCATGATCCAGACAACTCGCTGTCGCATCATATCGGCTCGCTTCTTATACTAATACGGGATGATTTTTACATACGAGAAAGACTAACGCGCGGTCGCCACGTCGCGGCAGTATGTGATACTAGTGCTATCTATTCAGGTTAACGTTTATCAAATTCTATGAGGGAATCAGGCGTACCGGATCAGGCACATGTCAGGGATTCCTTATTAGGGTATTCTTTACTTCCTCCCTATCGGGCCCTGACCATACATAAGGCATGCATGATTTTATTTCTACTCGGGTAGTCGCAAATTTTCATTGTCATATTCGTAATCAGCGTTCAAAAATACAAAAAAATAGTGTAGTTTCAAAACAATCGGAGGGTTCACCTATTCGGAACTTTATCCAAAATGATGCGTGAGCACGTTCGATAGAAAATTTTAGATAAAACCTAATCAGGGTCGCATAAAGATATCCTCGATCAGGCGCTAATAGAGCAGCCCTCATAATTATGGTGCTGACAGAGAATGCCACAATACGGCAAATCTGATCCAAGCACTAACAGATCCGGATCAGGCTTTCCAGAATAAGCCATGCCATGACATTACCTGATAGCGCCCGGAGCAAAATGCGGGCAAACCTAAACCATTTTCTACTCAGGAGGTTATCGATGGGAAATTTTGATAGAAGTGACAGTGAAAAAAAACTCTGATGAATGTGGAAGTCAGGAAAACTGTTTTGCAAGTAAAAGTGCAAGTGAAGAAAATCTGGATTTAAATGAAAGCGCAGGAAATGAAGTTGACATTAGCGATGAGAGTAATAATGACGGAAGTGAAGATGATGTTGATGGGAGCGATTTCAGTCAACATGATCAATACAGTGATGCTGACCAATACGATGAAGAAGATATTATATTAAAGAAGAATTCATGCCACGTACTGAAATAATTTGTGATAATACTTTAATTTTTAGTATACCAAAGTGCACATTATATATATATATATATATGTTATAAATAAATATATATAAATTAAAAAGTCTAATATCAATAATCTATAAACCCTCTTCCTTGCTTTACAGACCCTTATCAGGGCCCTATAGGAGTAACAAGGCACGAGGAGAGTTCGCAGTACTAGGTCCTGATCAGGAAACTGCTTTCAGGGCCACATATACATAAAACACAACGTTACATTTTTATCAGGGCACCATCAGGCTGCCTTAACAAGACCTGATCAGTCGTTAGAGAAAATCTATCGCGCCCCTTTCAGGGCCGCGTTTCAGTTTCTACTCGGGAAGGGGGTAATCACTAGAAAAATGTTATCCCACCGATTACATGATTTCATTAGATTTCATAGGATTTCATCTGATTGTAAATAATTTTCTTACATGCACGTTGAAAAATAGGCGACGTTGTTAAGAGCTGTTAGATTTCCTCAAAACATTATATTTTTTTTATTTTACTAATAAGTATTTACTTGTAGAGGTAATTTCAATGAAGATTATAGTATTCGGTTAGGTAGAAAACGTGTTCCCTTGCTTCCCACTTTTCCCACCAGTCTAACCATGGTCTTGACGAGAAATAATTTTGTATTTGTATTTACTGTTTATTGTTCTAAATTTGCGCGCAAAGGTATATCAACTCACTGTCCTAACAGCAACTACTTCAGCCTTATCATGAAACAAATAATACGCGCTTATAGGCGTGAACTATGACATATATTTGGATATTCACTAAAAGAAGAAAATTTTTGGGAAAATGAAAACAAGATGAGAAAATGTTCAAATTTAATGTTCATTGTCTAACAAGTGAAAAAATTTGAAAATGAAGGCAAAACGATTACATGGAGATTTCGTAAGAATTTCATAATGATTTCATAATGATTTCGGAGACACTGTTCCATGATTACATTAAGTGGTTACCCCCTTGCAGTACGCACTGGCGCAAGTAACCGAATTCGCTACGTGCAAACATGTTATCCGCGCACCATGCATGTGGCCACCGGTGTTAAACTTTCCAATCAAGTTATTTTAATGTTCGAGTGTAAGCTGATATATATTATCGCGAGATATTTCGTAACATCATTAATCTCTCTAAAAGTCGATCAGTGCATTATAACTGTGAATATTCACTGTTTTCAGTGATAATCCACTGATTGACTTTTAGAGCGATTGATATATTACATATAATTAACGTGTATAAAGTAGAGCTCCTTAGTACACGTGTACTAGACTACACGTGTAACCCGTGTATTTAACTTATCCGCGTTTTAACCCGTGTACACGAATTTAAAGAATCTTCATTTACGTGAATCCGTGAACACGTGAATGTTCACGAATATCCGTGAATGGGACACGTGTACACGAATATCCATGTACGTGACATATGTAAACGTGTAGCCGTGTATACCTCAATAGGGAAAGATTTAGAGAATTATGTAACAAAATCTGGATAAAACTTGGAATGCTGGAATTATGCGTATACATATGTCGAACATCATATGCAGAAATAGAGATCTTTCATCAAATTTTGATAAATATTTGCACACGTTTACAAGTGTCACGTACACGACTATACGTATATGTACACGTGTCACGTAACAGGTACACGTAAATGAAGGTACCTAATGGAGAGTTTGTCACCAGTAATGATTAAAAATTGAGACGGGAGACTTATAGTCAACCCAATTGGCTAATTATTTAATCAGTTTATTATACAACGATTCGACACTATTCTTTTGGGTCCTTTTCGAGTGATACTGCAAATCAACAACAACAACAACGCAGTTATGAAATAATGTAGGTTAATAAGTAAAAAGGATTTGGTTAAAAGTTAAAAGTTAAGTAACGTTTCATTACTGCGTTGTTGTTGGTGATTTGCAGTATCTCTCGAAAAGGACCCAAAAGAATAGGGTCGAAACGTTGTGTAACAAACTGATTAAATAATTAGCCAGTTGGGTTGACTATACTATAAGTTTCCCGTCTCAAGGTACCTTATATCCATGAATCTTAAAACACGTATCCGATTGAAAGTTCGAGTATAAAGTAGCCAAAATGGTACGTCAAATATGTTAAACAACGGAAAAGAATATAATTTTATGTAGGTTTTTTTAGAATTTATGATGTCGCGACAGAAGGAGAGAATTGAAAAAAAAACTACGCATGAAAAATTCATCCCACAATAATTCAATAACAATATAACAATATAAATGAATTGCCTCTGCCTATCGCGTGTAGCGCGCGAACAAATAAATTTTTTTACTGTCGACAGAGTTATTCATGAAATGGACGTTTGCCATTTCGATTGAATAGTAGATTATTGCTACTAGCGCAATACTCTTGAAAGTGTGAAATTAGCATTTCGCACACACCTGCGTTGTTTCATCGGTACCTGTTGAATATAACAAATGACTGTAATGCGCGAATATTAACGCGAGAGACGAATGATCATTTAAAAAATCACTTAAAAATTCGCAGTTTTGACACGAGTTTCCTTTGCCCCCGCATGCGTTGTATAGATGTCTTTTAACACTTGGAAATTGGCAAATTGACAGCCATCCCTGATCATTCACTGAGCTGTGCGATACGAATGACTAGAATTTACATATCGAGGCAAGACGATAAGATAATGTTTTATTAACGCACATCTGCTGCCAAGAAATAATTGAGATATTCTATTTTAATTGTATTAATGTAACGAACACACGAAAGTTCTCAATAATGCTGCAAGTGAGTAATCTATCAATCCGTGAATACATTTGAACGGATGACAAACAACAAATGTGTAATAAATATGGATAGCTTTTAGGCATTCTGGTCGATCGTTCCAAGCGTAGCCGTGAACTCTAAATCGATTTGTGGAACGTTCAATCTTTCAGCAAATTGTAGGCGATACCGCGTGAAAGTGATTCGATAAAAGCGACGTCAACTTCTAATATAATCAGATACAAGTTGTTTCGACTGCAAAAATCAGGTTTTGTTAAAATTATTTGCATCGATTGCCGCGTACTCGCATTACCATAAATGAACCGTCTCTTATACATATACGAGTAAGTCTACTAACCTACTAATGTAAAATATTGCGTTACACTGTTCTTGTTATGTTAGCAACGAAAAAGATGAATAAAATTGTAAAAAACTTTTGTTGTATCATAGTTTATGGAACTTGAGTCGAATTTTTTTATCGAGCCGCGGAGCGTCAAAAATACGTAATTTTAAAGAAAAACAATGTGTTCTTTTTTAAAGCACACAGAACAAGGAAGACAACGAATTTTAAAAACTATTGGCAGTGTGTTAAAGTTGAAACTTTAAGCTTCAAAGTACTTTTTTAATCATTTGCCTACGATGATTTTTCGCCGAGTATCGATAACATTTTTAAAAAGTACAGGTTTCATTTCAAAATCGTATATCTCGATCCAAAAAAAAATCGTAGGAAAATTAAAAAAAACGTTTTGTAGGAAAAAGGTTGTAGTTTATGGAACTTGAGTCGAATTTTTCGAGATAAATTTTTTTATCGAGCCGTAGAGCGTCAAAAATACGTAATTTTAAGGAAAAAAACAAAGTGTTCTTTTTTAAAGCACAGAACAAGGAAGATAAACGAATTTTAAAAAACTATTGATAGCGTGTTAAAGTTGAAATTTCAAGCTTTAAAATGCTTTTTTAATCATTTGTCTATGATGATTTTTTGCCGAGTTATCGCTATTGAAAAATGTTAAAAACTTGCTCTAAGGTACCCCATATTTTATATTATTAATGTAATGTATGTATATTTTAGATATGCGTGCATTTAAATAAGTTAATAATTTTAATTTTAATTAAAAAATTTAATTTAATTAAAAAAAATTTTTTCGGATACGTATTAAAAAAAATACTCTTCCTCCTTGGAAGAGTGGTACAAATGCAGTGATGCGATAAACAGACGAAGCTGCAATATTAAATTAGCACGATAAATCGACAAGAAAACGTGACAAGAGATTATTACGTGGCAAGAGGTTTTTTAACAGGTAAATTTCATATTTTACACTGCTTGTTTTTGGTGATGAGTGATGACTATAAGAAGTGTGATTCTTACAGCATTCTTCGAAGATGCCGAAGTCTAGACACCGACTTGCAAAAAATCGTGATAAATATGATAATTTTGTTGTTGACATAGATGAGAGTTTAAAGACGTCATTAGATAAGATTGGAGAGGTACGAATCAAAATTTATTACTAGATGTGTTACCGCATTAATCTATAATTTTACAAATTTTCTAGCTTGCGGGCAATCAACTAACCATTGAGCAAGAAATAAAAATGGATATGTTATTGTTCCGGGGTGTATCGCCGTATTCACCATTTCGAAATATAATCGGATTCTTTGAGAATCCATCATCTTACTTTAAATTAAAATTCCGCTTCATGTCAGGTACAGTTAAAGACAACATCCCGAGTAGAAAATGAAACGCTGCCCTGAAAGGGGCGCGATAGATTTTGTTCTATCGGCTGATCAGGTCTTGTTAAGGCAGTCTGATGACGCCCTGATAAAAAATGTAACGTTGTGTTCTATAGTATGTGGCCCTGAAAGCAGTTTCCTGATCAGGACCTAGTACTGCGAACTCTCCTTGTGCCTTGTTACTCCTATAGGACCCTGTAAAGCAAGGAAGAGGGTTTGTAGATTATTGATATTAGACTTTTTAGTTTATATATACTTATTTATAAAAATATACATATATACAGGGTGGTCTAAAAGTCCCGGAACGGTTGAATATCCCGAGAAATTGTGGGTGGATCGGAAAACGGAAAAATATGTATTTCCTATTTTTGAAAGAGCTATCGAATGATACCAAAATTGACCCCCCCAACCCCACCCCTGTGGGTGGAGCGGGGGACAACTTTAAAATTTAAAATGGGAACCCCCACTTTTTATAACAGATTCGCATTCCACGTTAAAAAGTACGTAAGTTTTGTCTGAAACATTTTTTTATTTGCCTAATACTTTTTGAGATGTTTATGTATGTAAATTTGGTAAATGGTACAATACACAAAAATTTTCCATAATTGGAGCACTATTGCAACAGCATATTTCTGAGATCAAATCAGGTAAAAAAGTCCTGTACTACTTTTCCCTCTGACAAATAGTTAACGAGATATCATAGGCTAAACATTGAAAAAGTTATAAATTTTCTCTTGAATATCTCAAAAAGTATTAGGCAAATAAAAAAATGTTTCAGACAAAACTTACGTACTTTTTAACGTGGAATGCGAATCTGTTATAAAAAGTGGGGGTTCCCATTTTAGATTTTAAAGTTGTCCCCCGCCCCACCCACAGGGGTGGGGGTGGGGGGTGAATTTTGGTATCATTCGATAGCTCTTTCAAAAATAGGAAATACGTATTTTTCCGTTTTCCGATCCACCCACAATTTCTCGGGACATTCAACCGTTCCGGGACTTTTAGACCACCCTGTATAATGTATGCACTTTGGTATACTAAAAATTAAAGTATTATCTCAAACGATTTCAGTACGTGACATGAATTTTTCTTTAATATCTTCTTCATCGTATTGGTTAGCATCACTGTATTGATCATGTTGACTGAAATCGCTCCCATCAACATCATTTTCACTTCCGTCATTACTCTCATCGCTAATGTCAACTTCATTTCCTGCGCTTTTATTTAAATCCATATTTTCTTCACTTGCACTTTTACTTGCAAAACAGTTTTTCTGACTTCCACATTCATCAGAGTTTTTTTCACTGTCACTTCTATCAAAATTTCCCATCGATAACCTGTTTTTCGAATCGCACGAAACCTTTTAACACGTATTCGTGTTAATTTTGCATGCAACTTCAAAATGATGCGTGAGCACGTTCGATAGAAAATTTTAGACAAAATCTAATCAGGGTCGCATAAAGATTTCCTCGATCAGGCGCTAATAGAGCAGCTCTCATTATGGCGCTGACAGAGAATGCCACAATACGGCAACTCTTATCCAAGCACTAACAGGCTTTCCGGATCAGGCTTTCCAGAATAAGGCATGCCATGACATTACCTGATAGCGCCCGGAGCAAAATGCAGACAAACCTTAATCATTTTCTACTCGGGTTGTTTTGTACGACCGAGCGTGACGTTCGAAAGATTGCATCGTGCAAAGTTACGAGTATATATTTAATGAATAATATTGCTGAGAAACGAAGACGCTTATTAACAAAAATGTGCGTGCAACGTTTTCGCAAACGTCGTAAATTAATAAACTCGAACAATATCGAGAAAGTCGATAATACGGATAGTAGTGTGTGTAAATTCTCAAGAAATGACTGAAGCATTCCAATAAGTGATATAAATTATGAAATTTATATGAAGAATCATGTAGTGACATTTTATCTATTAATGAAGATGAAGAATTTTATACAAACTGTGAAAACAACTCTTGGAACGTGAGTAATTTTAAAGTAGATATTAATGAAGACAGTGATGATAACGCAAAATATAACGAATTGGAACAATTAATGGAACAAACAAGTGATACATCTTTATTACGACAATGGGCCCTTAAATATAAAATAAAACATAATTGTCTCGACGAGCTGCTTAAAATATTACACACAAAGTGCTTACCTAATCTTCCAAAGTCAGCAAAATCGTTTTTGAAATTAATGTCCGCAGAATATTATATTGAAAACATTTCTGAAGTTCAGGAAGGTCAATTTATGTATTTTGGAATAACAACATCAATGATTTTTATTGACCGTATCTTTTGATGTTGTTAATTACTGCTGGCGACTTTTAAGAGTATTCTTAATATTTTGGATTAAGTAGATATCTCCGAACAACGATTAACACAAATTCACACGTACAAAATATAATAGAGTTACTCACGGTGTGCCACTTTTTCATTCTAGTAGCAAACAATTGTGGCCAATCTTATGCAAAATATATTTTCAACCTGATGTATATGAACCATTCCCGGTAGTAATATATTGTGGCAATCAAAAACCATGTAATATACATAAATATTTTGAACCTTTTATTGAAGAAATGATTAATTTATATCGCGAAGGAATTTTAATAAAGGAAAGGCGGTTCCATGTTCGTATAAAAGCATTTATATGCGACAGACCAGCGCGTTCTTTAATTAAATGTGTTAAGAACCATGGCGGATATCACGCTTGCGAACGCTGTAATGTTCCTGGAATAAGAGTGAATAAACGCGTTATTTACCCCCCAAATAGCACAAAAACATACAATGTATATACACTATATATACGTTCATGGATATTGGATGTCCATAGGATATCCACATGTACTTAAATTAGCTTCATAGTATATCCATTCCCAGATAGCACAAGACACTTCTATGAACATTTTAAGAATATCCTTCAAGAATATTTAGAACATTCCATAGGTCATTCTTATATATTTATCTTATGTTCGTGGCACATTCGACTGGCACTACTATAAATCTTTCTCGAATGTGAATAGAATAATCTATCGAATATGGCGTGTCGGTTATGTATATGGTAGGATCACAGGTTTCACTGCCTTTTGCATAGGATGAGTATATTACACGATAAACAAGGTGCAATACATAAACTCGATGAATATTAAAAAATTATTCTAGACGAATATTCCAAAGACATTCTCGACGAATATTCTAAAAACGTTCTTCTTTGTTATGAATATACGATTTCTAATTGTAATAATCTATATAGATTTATAGAATATTCGATTGGAATATTCTGAAATTAAAAATGTTTGCACTCCAGAGGAATATTCATAGAACTATGTGTGCTATCTGGGTTGTATCAGCAAATGGACTCCATATGAGATCCATTGTTTATCCATAGAACATACAGCTGCACGTCCCATGTATATAATACACGTAAAAAACTTACCTTTTAAAAAAAGGTAAAAAAGCGTCTAAGCTCCAATTCAACCGAATATATTTTGTTACTCTATCTTTTTTGCAAAAGTATAATCTCTACAAAAATATCTTTACTGCAAAAGTATCTTCTTTACAAAAATAGTGTCTCCACAAAAATCTTCCGTACAAAAATATCGTCTCTACAAAAATATCTTCTCTACAAAACTATCTTCTCTACAAAAGTAATGATATCAACAAATTGCGCCAAATAAAACAGCGGATATTTATACAAATTAGTTGCTTTAGCATTAGTTTTTGATTAAAAAATGTTATATTTCTTAAAAAATCAAACTAAAGATTTTATTGGAAAAAATAATCGAGTTAATAATAAAACACCGATGAAAAGAATAGCAACTGTTTAGAAATTTAGAAACTCTGTATCTGTTCAGGCGAATTAAGGCGTGTGTCTATGACGCTAGTACTTGGTTCAAGTTCTAATTCCGCGAAATAGGTAGCCAATCAATGTAGCTGTTCCACAAAAGCTGCAAGTTGATTGGCTACGCATTCCTCAAAACTAGAACTTGGACCAAGTACTAGCGTCATAGACACACGCCTTAATTCGCCTGAACAGATACAGTGTTTCTAAATTTCTAAACA
>NW_011966669.1:13868-24239 GCF_000949405.1 Vollenhovia emeryi | reverse complement strand
AACTGTGGCAGGCAGGGAGCCATTGGGATGAATCGGTGCCGCAAGATATCCACACGCGCTGGTCAAGGTTTGAGCGGCAGTTAACCGACTTAAGGAAATTGCGGGTTCCTCGGTGTGTGAAATTCTCCACGAATCCACAACGCGTGGAAATACATGGGTTCGCCGACGCCAGCCAACGGGCGTACGGAGCCTGTGTGTACGTAAGAACTAAACTGGACAACGGCCAATACCGCACCGAATTACTATGTTCCAAATCGCGCGTTGCACCGTTGAAAGCGATATCGCTGCCAAGATTAGAGCTATCAGCGGCATTGTTGCTGTCGCGTCTACTGGAAAAGGTTCGCGCATCATGTGATCTAGCCAACATGGAAATCTTCCTGTGGTCAGGCTCCACGATTACACTGAATTGGATAAATTCAGCTTCCAGAAAGTGGGAGGTATTCGTGGCCAACCGGATTGGGGAGATACAACGTACAACCGAAGTAAGGGACTGGCGGCACATTGCCTCAGCCGACAATCCGGCCGACATCTTGTCGCGCGGACTCTACCCATGTGAACTAGAGGACGCGGGCTTGTGGTGGCACGGCCCTGCATTCCTGCAATCTCACAAGAATTGCTGGCCAAGCGGAGACTTCACCCGCCTGGGGGGCGAGGTTCCCGAAGAGCGAAGAACAGTAGCGGTCGTCCTCATCGCCGACTGTTCGATCATCAACGAACTACTGGAAAAACATTCCAGCCTTAACAAAGTATGCCGCATCCTGGCGTATTGCCTCCGATGGCGCCAGAGGCATCGATCGAGCGCACCGACGAAATTCGTCTCACACGGCGAGGTAACTTACGCCCTCGAAGTCGCGTGTAGAGCGGTGCAGAAGGCAGCTTTCCCCAACGAATACAACCAGCTAAGCAAGAATGGAACCATCAGCGCATCTAGTAGACTGCTGCCTCTAGCTCCCTTCCTCGATAAGGACGGATTAATTCGTGTAGGGGGGAGGTTAAAAAATTCTGGTTTGCAATTCGACGCGTGTCATCCCATATTGCTTCCGCGTGAGCATGAACTAACGAAACGCGTAATAAGCCAAGAGCACGTGCGCAGCCTGCATGCGGGAGCACAAGCCACTATGGCCGCTGTCAGACAGCGTTTTTGGCCACTTTCCCTTCGTTCCGCCGTGCGAAAAATTGTTAGAAATTGTGTGATATGCTTCAAGGCCAGACCGATTCAGTCGGAGGCTTTAATGGGCTCGTTGCCGACCAGCCGCGTCACCGTATCAAGGCCATTCTCGCAGTGTGGCGTGGATTACGCCGGCCCGATCATTTTAAGGGAGGGAAAACGACGCAACGCCCGCAACCACAAGGCGTACATTTCGATTTTCGTATGTTTCGCAACGAAAGGTGTTCACATCGAATTGGTGAGCGATTTAACCTCCGAGAGTTTCGTGGCGGCGTTGCGGCGTTTAATTTCCCGAAGAGGCAAGCCCTCTTGTATATATTCCGACAATGGCACCGCCTTCGTCGGGGCCTACAAGCAGCTTAAGGAATTTTATGAATTCCTGAGCGATACTCAAACGCAGAGCGATGTACAGCAATTCCTTCGCGAACAACAAACGACGTGGAATTTTATTCCCCCGAACGCGCCGCATTTTGGCGGCCTATGGGAAGCCGCTGTAAAGTCAGCCAAGTACCACATGTCGCGAATCATCGGTAAGGCCCATTTGACATTCGAAGAAATGTCGACAGTGCTGTGCGAGGTGGAGGCAATTCTCAATTCCCGGCCGCTCACGCAGCTGAGCTCTGATTCAAACGACTTGGCATATCTTAGTCCAGGCCATTTTCTAATCGGTGCCCCGCTCAACAGCATTCCTTGCCACAATGTGCAGGACATAAATGAAAACCGGCTAACACGCTGGCAGAGAGTGGAGCAAATACGCCAGCATTTTTGGCAAAGATGGAGTAATGAATATCTCCACTCCCTGCAGGAGCGAACCAAATGGAGACTCAATAAGGGCATGCAGTTGAAACCGAACCAACTGGTGCTCATTCGACAACAGGGCTTGGCTCCTTTACAGTGGCTCCTAGGTAGAGTGCAGGAAGTGCACACCGGTTCCGATGGCGTCACGCGCGCCGCTACCGTCCGTACGGCCAAGGGGTCATTAACAAGACCCTTGTCCAAACTAGCGATATTACCGATAGACGTAGGTATGGATTAAGTTCAGGCTACCGTTAACAAAGGTTCCTGTGATAGAATCAAGAATTATTTTCGGTTTGGGTCTGTACCCTCGTTATTGTTAACAGCTGCGAGCGTTTTCCAAGTTTGATTCAAAATCGTTTATGTTTTTCCAATGCGTTAATTTCTCATAAGTTAGTTAAGTCTGCACACTGTTTGCGAAAATCTTTTATGTTCCAATTGCGCTAGTTTCTTATAAGTTGGTTAAGTCCAAACATTGTTATGCGACAGTCATTTCGAATTTTGAAAGTGCGTCCTTTCAAGGGGGGCGGCGTTGTATCGTAACTTTGCTTCCCGCGTCATTTATATTTCCCGCGCGCGATTCTTCCCGGGATCTCCCGAGCGCTATCAGAGAAAGCGTCCCCGCCAATCGTATCGGTTCCCTCGCGCACCGCGTGGCAAGCCATTGGCGAATGAGTCCGTTGCCCCTCCACCGCGACGGCAGCGTACTGCAGTCAGTCGTTACCAGTCGACCAAGTCGTTACAAGTCGTTACAAACGAGTACGAGAGTGTCTCTGAGTGTGTGTGCGTGTGTTCCTGCGTGCGAGCGGATCGAGCGTATCTTTTGTGTTATCGCCACGATATCTCAATAAAGCTTCTTAAATTGAAACACGAGTAAGTCAATCGCCTTACTCGACCACGTCCGATCTCTGAGACGAGACCAGAGATTACCTGCGTGGAGGCCACAAGGCCTACCAGAAACAGCGTGCGACCGTGCGACGTTGCCAAGCTGCCACTCAAGACGGCGGCCATGACTCTCGTATCGTATCAAAAATTGCCGAAAGTTCGTCAGAAGTTTCGCTTTATTTATGGTACGGTACGGTCAATCAGTTTGGTTTCGCGTCAGTATCTGTAGAAATGTTTATTGCATCGATTAAATAGTTTTTTATTTGTTCATCATGGCGAGAAGTATGAACGTATTCCACGAATGTGCGATCTGACCCTCCTTTCCCTATTATCAATATGTAAAATTGCCAAAGTTTACGGACATATATCTCCGGAAACAAGCGGTAAAAAAATCCAAAATTTTTCATACACACTCTAGGAACGTTAATCTTGCATTTGATATTATATTTTCCGAGTTATCTTGGTTTGACCTAAATGCAAGAACCACCTTAAGAACTTTGAAGCACATTTAAAGTTAAAGCCGGACGCAAAACCGGTATTTATGAAAAATCGGGCGGTGCCGTTTAAAATTCTGGAAAAAGTAGGAAAAGAATTAGATCGCATGGTAGAAGCCGGGATATTAGAGAAAGTGGAATCGTCTAGATGGGCCACGCCTATCGTGCCCGTGCTAAAGAAAGATGGTTCCATTAGAATTTGCGGGGATTTTAGTGTTACCGTGAATCCGGCTTTAGTAGTGGATGACCATCCCTTGCCCACGACGGATGAATTACACAGCCCCCAAAAAAAAATAAGTGTCGGGGTTCGAGGATCAGAGTACCCTACCCCCATGTATTTTGAGCCGCTGAACACGAATCTGATGTCCGTTTTGCTCCATCACGTCAGGATTTTTTCTAACCTCAAAAAACTTGGCGAATCTTTGGAGGTATACGAAATTTTTTTTAAATTGATGGATTTACATAAAACTTGGTATCTAGGGTAATTTGGGGTCGCTGATTACGAATCTGAAGTTAGATTTTTAAAATTCAAAATGGCGGATCCAACATGGCGAACAAATTTTTCGAAAATTTGTGAATTTTTAGAAATTTTTTAAAAGTTTGATGGATTTGCATGAAACTTGTTACTTGGAAGTTTTTGGGGTCGCTGATTACGAATCTGAAGGTAGATTTTCAAAATTCAAAATGGCGGATCCAAGACGGCGGACATATTTTAAAAAAATTGATAGCTTTTTATGAAACTTGGTACGTAGGGGTTTCTTGGGCCGCGGATTACAAATTTGAAATTATTTTTTCAAAATTCAAAATGGCTGATCCAATATGGATGACAAAAATTTAAAAAGTAATGATTTTTTAAAAATCGGGTATATTGGAGTTTCTAACGCCTTTAGAAAATTATTTGATAGATCTAATCAGGCCTAGTTCAGTCTCCTGTCTAGTCTTCATGACAACAATAATATGAACATAATATCCATGCCACGATATCCTCAGGTGAAAAAATGCATGTAACAATTAAATGGGCAGAAAGTGGCAATTGAGGGTTTGATTTCTCAATAAAGGATACTCTATAGAATATTTCGAGCGAAAGATCAGATTGGAATATTGTGGAATTCAACACGAAATACTTTCTCGAATTAGAAACTTAAGCATTTTCCATTCTAACCAATTGTCATCCAATTAAGATATAAATTATAAATATTTTGTTTGATTTCAACAGTAAAATTGCTTTCTGATAGTTCAAATATAATAAATACAATTTTATTCAAAATTAATTTGATTATTTCATGATTATTTCAACGACACAATTTAAATGCGTTGAATGGTTTGAAGACTATATGTATCACTTTTTGAGACTATTGGATATTCTTCTTTGAAAATTTAAGTCGAATATCTCGAATAAAGGAATTTGAAAAATGAGGTTTTTGCGCCGTTTTTCGAATTTCAGACCACTGTGAGCCGTTCCTATTAGCGAGCGACAACCAAAGGCAAACCTGGAAGGCCGGCCTCAGCGTAACAGAAAACCTCCGGTTAGATACGGAAATTATCTGGCGTCCTTCTAAGGAGATGTCTATGTATATATTGCGTTGGACGCGTCGAGTTCAAGATTACAGGGGGAAGAGCTGATATATATATATATATATATATATATATATATATAGGCATATAGGTAAGCGCGATTTAAAGCATGCGCGTGTTTAAGACCGCAAGCGGGACGTATCGCGGTAACGACCAAGTGCCGAGTTTCGGCTAGTCATGTCCCCTTCTCCCGTGACGACTGGCGGGGAGAACTCCGAACGCGGTAAACGGTCGTTCCCTGGCGAACGGGCAATCGAGATACAGCCGTAGGGGATACCGAGAGAAGGCAAGAAAATATACAGCGTGACAAAAGACACTCGCACCTTTATTCCACCTCGGCCTTATTTCCAATACCTATATCTAAGAATATATCAAAAACATTTACTTCATATATATAAAATTCAAATTGGTATTTCGATGGGGCCCCACTCTCTCCCGTCATCGCTGATATTGTAATGCAAGATCTAGAGGAGACCGTTTTAAATAAAATCAATCTCTCTCCGATTCTATACTATCGATATGTAGATGACATAATCATGGCAGCACCAAACACATTAATTAACGATATCCTAGCAGAATTCAACAATTATCACAATAGGTTAAAATTCACGATCGAGTATGAATTGAATAGAACTATTACATAGTTTTCTGGACTTGCACCCACATAGAAACAAAACTTCTAATGGACGTCCATTATACGTTTGTCATGGAGATTAACACCTTCCAGTAGACGTCTATTAGATGACCAATGAAGGACAATGAGAAATCCATAGTTCCGCATTGCGGACATTCATTGGACCTCCATTATACATCTTTAAAGATGTCCATTAGACGTTCCGTGGATCATTGACATACGGTGCGCGGAGTCTCGATGGACGCCCCAGCTAACAAGCAGTGATGGGGGATCGGGAGACTTTTCTCTCGACAGGAGTCCTTATGCGCATGCGTGAAATGACGTATTAAAGTGAGAGATAGACGAGAACTCTGATTGATTATTTCTATCACTATCTCCAGTCCGCACCAAGAGAATAAGGAGTCAGAGGTTTATTACCTCATTTGCGTGGATCGAGGAATCGCCCGAAACTACACACAAATACCAAACATTATTTTTTGGTCCTTCGAGCCGCATTCGAGCCAGCGACCTGTTGACATCAAGAGAAGGCTTGCCGAGATTCGAAAATCGAGAGGCTGTCCAGGACCATTGGCAATTCCGACGCTGGTCGTGCTGCATTGAGGCTCGAATTCTACAAATTTCAAATTCGGCAACTTGCAATAAAGGCGGACTTGAGACTGCGACGAACACGGACAGCGTCGAGGAGGACGGGAGCGGTGGACTGCTGAGTAGGGTGGATCGAAAAATGGCAAAGTTATATTTTCGATTTGCTATACCGCAGAAAAGTTGCCTTAGGTGTATACAAGCATAACAAAAAAAATTATTAAAATCGGACAACATCTTCCGATCGCGCAAAACGCCGAAAATATTTAAAAAATAACGAATTTGACAGTTTTTCGTAAATTGTTTAATTTTTTAATTTGGGGTTTGTATTTTTTAAGCCTATGGTGCTTAAACGTAAGTAGTAGCATTGAATAGTCTGCAAAAAAAATCACCGCTTTGAAAGCTTATCTTCCGATCGCGCAAAGCGTCTGAATATTTGCAAAAATTGCAAATTTTTCATTTTTTTCATATTTTTTAATGTTTTGTATGAGTATTATCGTAAACGCCAAAGTGCCGAAAAACATATTTCTGAATTTAAATAATGTCTTCCGATCGTGCAAAGCCCGTTAAATTTACAACAGACAGCATAAAACGTTCGTGACATTCCGCCTGCGCCCATCCCGACGCGCTAAGCGGCATGCGGCCAGTTGGGTTATGAGCAGTATTGCATCAGACAGTTGTAACTCAGTCTTTGTGCCGTGCAGTGAGTGATTACAGTTTGCTCTATTACGTGTCATTTTTGAGGTTACAGTTATAAATACTAGGTATCGTGTTCTACATTGATATATTCTGTGGTAAAATGAATACAACAGTGTCAAAGAAAATTACGAAACATTCTTTTGAGTGCCCAATATTCGGTCATCCAAAAGACTTGTTCCAAACTAATCTCCCAACATACGAGGGTGTTCTTCGATGTTGTTTTGAAGTGAGATTTCAGTAAACTAAATATTACAAAAGTGAGTTTTTCAGTTGTTAAGAATTCAGTGGCGAAAAAAGTAAAATTTACTTTTGAAAAAGCGTCTATCCCTACAGTTTCCGATTATAGAATTGTCCAGTTAATTGATGCCTACTATGAAAAGTATTGGAAACTTAGAAAGTCTTATAAACGAGACAATGCTAAACCGGACTTCAAAAAAAGATCGACGAGTTTAAAATCCAAGCAACGAAGCTCTTTGATGTGTCAGCTTGCAAGTGTTTTATGCATGTGAATTGCTCTTGTAATAAGACACCAGAATTGTGTGAATGTCCAATTCAGATTAATTGTACGTGTGAAAAACGTAACAAGATTCCAGTTATTGAACAACGATTTATCTACCTTCAGAGAGAGTATGGATTGGGAAAGATCGGAAGTGTGGATCAAAAAGAAACAACAAAACTAAAAAAGAAGCTTGACAGAAATACCAAAATATTAAAAAGCACCGAATTCAAACCTAATCAAGAAAAAATGATCGAACCTAATGATTATCATTTAGGTGAAACACAGCCACAGCCAAGTTGTTCATCTGATAAACCTGTAACGATGCACCCCGAAAACGCATCGTTCCCGGCGAAAGCCGTTTGCCGCCGAACACCGGGCGAAGGGTGAGCGCACGGCGCTCACCGCCTAAGTCTATCATACGACGCGCTCGCGCGGCGAACCGATCGCCCGCGGGAACAGCCGAGCGCACCCGAGCCGGCGAGACACTCGTGTCGCGCTGTCTCCCGGCCGCGCAAGCGCACGAACACGCTACCCCGATCCGTCTACTCCCTACCAGCCGAAGATTGTTAAAATATAATGACAATTGGGGGTAGACGGGTTATAAAAGACGGGATCCGAAGCCGAAAAGGCAGATTCCGCCGCTAGCCTAGTCAATACCAGCACGAAGCCCGCTCACGAATCCCGATCCGCAAAGCCTGCTCTCGATAACGAGTCGAAACCGAGGTGAGGAGCAACCCGCCTCTGCCGAGTGTTCTCGGCTTCACTCGAAAGACCGCGGACCGAGCAATCCTTATACCGAGCCCGGTAGATACAGCGAGGTGAGGTGTTACTCACCCCAGGGAGTGCAAACTTCTATCTTGATGGGGGGACAGCTATATTGTACCGCCATCTGCGCTTGGACTAAAAAAATACTGAACTAAATCGGTCACGTGATGAGGAGTGGGGATACGCGCCAATAACAAGTTGAAGTGTGCAAAAGCGCGGCGAGAGCAGGACTAGTGAGTGACGACGGTGACGACTTTGAGAGTATCAGAGAGCATTCGAGAGCTACCCCAGCTAACCAGAGCTACAACAAGAGCAAGCAAGAAGCCAAAGGTCAGTATAGCATAATATTTTATCACATCTATACCATTAGTAGTATTAGTAGCGGTAGTAAAATAACTAACCTATTCTACCCCAGTGAGAAATGATTCGTCGATCGAAACGACGTCGAATCGACATTGACACCGTCGAATTGACGTCGATTCGACATCATTTCGACGTCGATCGACGAATCCTTTCTCACTGGGACATACACGTATATACGTGTGTATATATTGCATGCTATTTTATACATAATATATCTAAATAAGTAATTTTCTAAGAGTACTCTAAGCTTTTCAGCAAAAATGGTGTGGAGGTACTGTGTGCCAGGATGCACATCTTCTGCAAGAGTTCCAGGACATAGGCTGCCCGCACAAGATCTTACAGCGCAGAACTGGTTGAAGATAATTGGTTTAGATAACATGATTGGTAAGTTTACAAGAAGTTGATAACTTTATACTTGTTAAAAAATCTTTCATACATAAATATATCTGTAAATTATATACTCAATTAATATGAAAACACGAACACATAAATTAACTAAAATATAATATTAAAATATATTTCTTTATTACAATAAGAAATTAGATAATCACATATTTGTTTTTACTTCTGTATATTAAAGTTACATTTTATTTTATTAAAATCTTAAATATGCTTTTATGTAAATGTAATATAATTCTTTATTCTTATTACAATTCTTAATACATAATATTTCTATGAATTAGATGATGAAATGTTTTGTGCTGGAATATAGTCCAATGTAATTTTATATGTTACTATATGACAGATGCACCACAAGAAACAAAGGCAAAATTAAGGATTTGCGGCTTACATTTTTGTGATGAGATGATTGTGACTTATGGACAGAAGCGGCGTCTCAAAACCAACGCAGTGCCAACATTGCACCTACCATGTGCGAATATTATAGCAGATAGTGATAACACCAGTTTTGCTGATGTTGATACTATCGCTATATTGCCTACTTCAGATGATGTAGGAAGCACATCGAATTTTGAGCCACAGACATCACAACAGGAGGTACCGCAAGTGATAAACATCAAAACTGTCCACACGGTAGATGTTTGCCGTCTCCGTAAGAAAGTACGACGTTACCAAAAAACGCTGTACAAAAAAAAAAGGATAATCCGGAAGAATCAAAAGAAGAAACGTCAAGCAGAAAAAATTAACACTTGGGAAACCATTACTGCAGAATTACCTGGCATTAAAAAGACTTTCATCGAGATGATTTTCCAGAATTTTCGACATGCACCACAGGTATGTTTATATTTTAATACTAAATATCTTGCATATATGTAAATATAGATATAAATATAGATAAATGTAGATGTAGATTTTGTTATAAATGTGTATTATTTTTCAAAATGTAAAAGATGTTTTAGGATCCCGGGAAAAATTTATATATTTAATAATATCTGAGTATATCTAGCTCACATTGTCAAATATAAGCAGATATGAATGTTATCCCTAGCCACTCACATATGTGTAAATGTGAGTTAGATTTTGTTTGATAACACACAAATATGTACAAAATATTTAAAACATTTATTTTAATACTTTATCAAGATATTTCATATAGATTTTCATAGTCTTAGATTGAATATATCATATATGATCATATATATTGTATAAAAATATGACCATATTTTTGTTAAATATTTATAAAGTATTAAAATCAATCTTTAAATATTTCGTACATATTTGTGTGTTCAAACGATGTCTAACTCACATTTACGTACATATAAATGGCTAGAGACAACCTTCATATTTGCTTGTATCATTGGGTTAGATATACTCAAAATGATTATCTTGTAATGCATGTTTAGAAAATATTTTTCTTGCAGTTTGAATAAGTTGTACAACTTTAAAAAATTTCTTTAATAGTATTATTGTAGTTTACCTCGTGTAGTAACATTTTATGTAACTACACCGTATA
>NW_011966669.1:0-6709 GCF_000949405.1 Vollenhovia emeryi | reverse complement strand
CACCAGGCGCGGCCTAGCGGCGGTCGGTGAATACTCAGAAGCTGGCGCTCACGCGCCCGCGCGCGTGTCGCGTAGTGCCGGTTGCCAATTTGTGCCGGCTAAAATCAAGAGGGAACCACTAAAAATAGAATACTTTTCTTTGGGTGAAATATCTACAGCACATTACTGGACTATTTGCTGTATATTCCAGGAACATTCATAGAAATATCTACAGCACATTACTAGAATATTTGCAGAACATTCGTGCACATTCGTAGCACATTCAGATGAACATTCTAGAGATGTTTCTAGAACTTTTGAAGTGCTCCGTTGGTACATTCTATAAATATGCCTCGAACGTATAAAACGACTATTAGAAGATTCCTGGAATCTTCGAATGTTCTTGGCGAATATTCCTAGAATGTTAATGGAACGTTTTTGTGCTATTTGGGATCAGTTATTGTATCGTATCTCAATGAGGGAGAAATTTCCCTTGAACACATGGATGTCGTTGGCTGTGACGGTACTAATACCAATACCGTATGGAAGAGTGGTGTTATCCGACAACTCGAAGTACAAAGTGGACGGCCATTGCAATGGGCTGTTTGCTTACTACATTTTATTGAGTTACCTTTCCGCCATCTGTTTCAATATTTAGATGGGGTAACAACTGACCCAAGATCATTTAGTGGACCGATTGGACAGTCTCAGCGGCTGCAACAATCGAGAAGTGGTAGAATTTCAATCGATTGACTGTGAGATCCCGGACATTGATAAGAAACTACTGAGCAAAGATCAAAGATACCTATTTGACGTATCCCAAGCAATTAAATCTGGCACTTTTCCAAACGACTTGGCAAATTGTGATCCCGGCCCAATCTCACACGCCAGATGGCTCACCTGTGCAAATAGAATCCTTCGACTATATGTTAGTGTTGTGAATCCTTCGGATGCCTTGATAAGTATTGTCACTTTTATTTTGAAATCATATATGCCGGTGTGGTTCAAAATTAAATGTGATAACCAGATTTCAAACGGGCCCATTCATGTGTACCGGGCAGTAGAAACAGCTAGATACCTGAGTGATGAATTGAAGGCAGTGGTATTCCCGGTAATCGAACAAAATTCTTTCTACGCCCATCCTGAAAACATTTTAATAGCCATGATATTTGATGAAAGGAGAAATATTAGAAAATTAGGGCTCAAGAGAGTGCTAAAAGCCAGACAGTCTGCTTCGACTGGGAAAGGCATTAGGAACTTTCACACTCCTTTACTCAAATTTGACGCATTAGATTACACGGATATGATAGATTGGAGCACTACAAAAATATCGTCTCCACCTTTTCTCCGTGCGATAAGTAATGAAGAAATTAAAAGCTTCATACAATCGGGTGAGATCCCTGATTGGGATATAAAAGAGTTCCCATGTCACACGCAAGCCGTAGAGCGTTGCGTGAAGCTAGTTACCGAAGCTTCACTTAAGGTATGCGGGCCACAATCAAGGGACGGATACATTAGAGCAACACTCAAATCGAGAGACGCGATTAAAGAATTCAGTACTAAGGCAGATTACAAGGTGGCATCGGCATAAATCGGCACACACTCTTGGCTGCGTTCGAAAACGTCCCCCGAATGCCATAACCCACCTGAGGAGCGTTCGGAAACACTTTGAGAACTCTCAGGGAGTTCTCGAATGTTGCGTTCGGAAACACACTCGAGAGTGTGATTTCCACTCGGCGAATGACTTATTCTCCCTACCTCTCAAAGGTAGGGAAACGAGGGTAAATAGGTTTGGCGGGAAAAATAAAAATATGTCGTCCGAAAATATACAGATAGATGTATCGAGGCACCTGGTTGTCAGAGATCAGGGCACAAACGAAGTAGTCGTTACACAGAATAAACGTCTACTTCTATGGGATAAAATAAGTAAGTATTAATTCGCGCATTATTTCATGAAATCTACCAAAAATGTGCGTCCTAACCTCGAATCATGACATGCTAGTTTTTATGTTGAACCTAATATTTTATTAACGTGTCTTTCAAATCCTTTTTAAAGAGAAAACCATGATTGAAGTGTCGGATGTTCCACAAGTTCGGCAGTATCTTGGTGTGGAGCCAGTAGTGACAGCAGATAATGAAAATGATGATATAGATATAAATTTGGAAACTAAGTCTTCAACACATGACGAGAAGAAAAGTATAGCGTTTTGGAAAGATGAGAATGCTGTAAAAGCACTCATTTATCAGTGGAAACAACATCAGCCTCTGTTTGAGAGTAGTACTATTAGAAACGATATTGTGTGGACAAAAATTAGCGAGGAGCTGAAGAAAACCAATAGCATGTGGCAATATACTGGCAAGAACTGTGAAAATAAATTTAAGGACATAAGTAAGGTGTACAAGCGTACAAAGGACCACAATAACCAGACTGGAGTGGAACCGAAAAGTTGCAAATATTTTGAAGAATTGGAGGAGGTACTAGGAGAAAAACCTTGTCTTAAACCTGTTGCTTTAGCTTCAAATCTACGGAAGAGATCTATTCCAGCAGTACCTTCAAGTAGTACATCTTCTAACACTGACAATACAACCAGCGATATTGATGAAGTAGAAGGTAACGAAGAAACAAAACCCAAAAAATCGAAGAAGACACGTATGGAACGCGAATTGGAAGTATGGACGAAAATGTTGAAGGAGGAAAATAAGAAGAGCGATGAAACCAGAGAACGAAGGCACCAAGAGTTGTTGGCACGTCAAGACAGAGCTCGAGAAACCTATGAATATTTTATGACTAAACTCCTTGAAAAGCTCTAACAATAAGTGATAACTATAAGCTTTTTTCTCTTTATGCATAATACATGGATTTTGTTTTTATTAAAGACTAAAGATTTTATTTTACGACATTTTGTTGCAATAATAAGTTTGTGATACACAGTTTATTTAAAACTAAAGTTCTATATATTTTAGTATTATGCGGATATCCTTTCCCTGATATAGCGTGTGTAATTTTGTTTATTTTAATTGTAGATTTTATTGTAAACAAATTATTTTTACTACAAAGGCACTCATTTCAATGCTATTGATGATCATATTGAAACAGTGATAGAATAAGACTGCGATGATGTTAAATGTATTTTTGTTTATTTGCAATGTGATATTCTACAATGGCTGTGTAATTGTGTAAAGTATATATTGTATATACTGCCAATACCATTCCATATTATAATGAGGAATGTACGAATGTACAATCTTTCAATCACGGCATTGTCATTTTTCTTCCTCCCATCTTTATGCAGTTGCATTTCAATTGCATCTCCTCATTAAAAAGTTTTAGATGGTTATTGGCTCACACAGAAAGTACGCTTAATATTAAATTTTATTATAAAATAAATATGAATAAAGTAAAATGTACTTGTTAAATAAACACAAATAATAAAAAATAAAGACTTTTATTTTCAAATAAGGGCGGTATTCATAGTCGGAATTTATATTCAAGATCGTCTTAAGATTTATAGATATTTCGTAGCCAATGAAATGTTCGATACAGTATTTTTAGATTAATTCAAGACGATCTTGAGTACAAGATCTTAGAATACCAGTTTATATAGTATATTACTTTACTGGATCAGTGGGAGATAGACGTATTTTTGGAAATTCAGATCCATGGAAGGAAGTTAGTGAAATCACAAAAATTATTCTGTTTAATGATAATTTTATGAACATAATTTTTTCATCAGCGAAGTAAAGTGACAAGGTATTGTCGTTTTAGAACACCCTCAGGATCATTTTGAAAGTTTACTGGGTTCCTAAGCAAATGGACATCATCTTCGTCATTGTTGTTCTCAGGACCTTCATCAATGAAATCTTCATAATCTTCCAATCCATTATCAAGACAAATATTATGTAGTACACAGCTTGCCAAGATGACAAAAGGAATCACGTCATCACGGTTCATATCCAGAAATTTCAGTCGTCTCCATCTGCCTTTCAACAAAGCAAATGCTCTTTCAATAACTTGCCTCATACTGGAAAGTGCTGTGTTAAATTTTTTTTGATTCTATAAAACATAGAAAAAGGATAAGAGAAGATAGTCTTCTAACTACTATGAAACATACGCTATATAGTTCATCTATGTATAATTTGAATTACTTCTTACTTCTGTGAGTTGGCCTAAATTAATGAATGGTGGTATTAACCATGACAGATATGGATAGGCCTTGTCTCCTATGATGTAATCCTGATCCATAAAATAAGATGCTCTATTTCTCATAACTTCCTTCCATAGATCTGAATTTCGAAAAACACGTCTATCTCCCACTGACCCAGCAAATCCAGCAAAGCAATCTAAAAATCGAAGTTCTGCATCGCACACTGCTTGCAAAGTTATTGCATATTCCTTATCTTTACTTATGTAGAAGCGTGCATCCACCTAAAAATAAAGTACTACATTAGTTGGAAATACTATTGTACTTCTAAGAATTTGTCCTATTTTCATTTCTACGTAAGTACCTTTGGAGCTTTGATTGGTATATTTGTTCCATCTATAGCTCCTATTACATGAGGGAGTCTTCCGATGCGCTGGAAATTCTCATAAACAGCAGCACGCCGGTCTCCTTGGGGCCAGACAATGACATCTCCAGCAATATCATTGAGGGCTTTCACAACTCTCATAAAGGAATCACTTACAGATGATTTTCCCATGTCAAATCGCTCTCCTACAGACCTACAATGTACACCACAACACTGATAATAACAAAAATACGCAAAAAAACTTTTCTTGAATGGATATCCTTACCTGTAAGAATCAGGAGTAGCGAGAATCCACAATGTAGATAGCAATTGCTTGCGAACAGGAATGGTAGGTTTACCCGAATGACTTGTCTTACTTAGTGAGGCACTTAATTTCATTTCTAAAGTTTCATATGCAGCAGGCGTCATGCGAAAATGTTCGCGAAATTGCTTCGCTGTTAGTGACGGAACTGTTCTCTCCACATAACCTATAATGCGCAACGGTTTCCGTCGTACACCGCGTAATCTTTGCTGATATTTTGCCAACAATATAGTATTAATTTCCTCGTCTGGATCACTATCATTTGTTATATTTAGACTACTTTCCAAAAAATTGTCGCTGGTCGTTATAACCAGTGAAATTAAGCGATTTCGACGTAATTCAATACTATCAATTATCGCCATAACCCCTTGGAAACTATCAAACCGTTCGAAAACCGACAATTCCTCGAGTGTTCCACTATCCCCACCACCATATCCCTTGGTCACCACACACGGGTGGGGGCAAGGGGCGTTTTCGAACGCAGCCCTTAATGGTTGGATGGAGGGAAGGGTGTGGGTGGAACTCGAAGTGCAGCCACCTCCTCGTGGTGAGTTCTGGGTTGTTTAGATAAAAAATTAAAATTAATTAGATTATTTCTAAGCAAGCGAAGAGCTGCACATTTGTATGTAAACTTACGAAAAAATGAAAAATTTGCAATTTTTGCAAATATTCAGACGCTTTGCGCGTTCGGAAGATAAGCTTTAAAAGCGGTGATTTTTTTTGCAGACTATTCAATGCTACTACTTACGTTTGAGCACCATAGCGCTAAAAAAAATACAAACCCCAAATTAAAAAACAATTTACGAAAAAACTGTCAAATTCATTATTTTTTAAATACTTTCGGCGTTTTGCGCGATCGGAAGATGTCCGATTTTAATAATTTTTTTTTGTTATGCTTGTATACACCTTTTTTTTGTTAACCCGGGGGAATCCTCATGGACCTTCACACCACCCTTCTGGGAAAGGGCGGGGTGGTGTGTGGGACTCACCCTCCCTGTATCCCAGGCAAAGTGGCAGCCTGGGGCCAGCGTGCAATGGAGGGCGCCTACCGCACTAAACCCCCGGGGGTGACCACCTCATCGCGCTATGGAAGCCATCCGGGACCTGCATCGCATAACGTCCGGATGACCCCCGTGTCGCGCCAGGATTGGCGCTCGCCTTTGTCCCCTTTGCTGGGGACCTTCGGCCCTTGGGCTTTCTCCTCGTTGTGCGCTCCGTGGCAGGGATGCCACCATGTCCCTGCCGCGCCCCCTAGTTGCTGGTGGGGGCGGGCGGGTCGTGGGTCTCCAGCCCACGCCCGCCCACCGGGGTCCAGAAGGATCCCCCGGTTCTGCTCCTTTTAGTGGCCTCTTACGACAGGCACGAGATACCCCAGGCCTATTCTTGAGGCGGGCCCTGGACGCCTCTCCACCACCAGCTCCGGCCAAGGGGGGGGGTGTTGCTTACTCTCCCCCCCGCCGGTCTCCTAATCACGCCGGTGGTTACTAAGGGGGAGGGGTAACCCTCCCCCTTTTCCTCCTCCTCTGGGGAGAAACACTTTCCTCCCCCTCGGCGGCACCCCCCTAGCCTCCCTCTCTTAAAGAAGGGGAAGGGCAGGGATATACGGCGCTCTATCTTTGCCGCCGAGTCACTCGAGGGGGACATGATGATAGTGTCCCCCTCATCCGATGAGGCTGATCTCACCCGATCAGCCTCATCTCTCCCTTGTTCCCCCCTATTTGGGGGACGCACAGGAGGCAGGGCCGCACCCCCCTTGGCCTTCGGTCGACTTGGGGGCGCATTCCCGCATCTCGGCCCTCCTAGCCGGTGCGCGTGTGCCCCACCGAGGTCCACACAAAGTGGGCATCTGAGCGGGCGCCGACACTCCTTTGTCCGGTGACCCGGGTCGCCGCAGCGCACAGT
>NW_011966668.1:19617-24092 GCF_000949405.1 Vollenhovia emeryi | reverse complement strand
TTTTCCTGGGGGGGGGGGGCGGTGGGGCTCGGCCAATGTCCCGCTCCACCCTCCACCCAGTGATCCAGCGCGCGGCCGAGGGGGTAGCCCATGTGATGTCCACAATGGACTCCCCCTGCGACCGCACGCAGGTGGGGGTCCGGCCCTCGTTCATGAGTCCGTGCGCCGCCGCCCAACTCGCTAGAGCCGCGCCCCTCGCGTTAGTGCGCCGGGAACCCCAATCCTGGAATACTCCAGGCATTGAAGTCCGCGGCCACGAGGACTGGCTTCGGACTCAGACGTACGATCGTCTGTCCTATGTCCGACAGCCAGCCCTCAAAGGGGGCGAGGCGTCTGGTGGGCTTTAAATAAGCCCCCACGACCGCGATGCGCCCCCATTGCACGGCAACGTGCCGAGCCCCCCTTTCAATGACGGTCGTATTGGGCCCACCCGGCTCCGACCGCCATCGAATCGCCGAGTCCTTCACTCGCCCGACAGCCCAATATGGACTGTTTCCTCGGGCGCAGTGAGGCTCGGACACTATCGCCAATGTGAATCTCCTCTCCGTCATGCTTTGCTGCCCCGAGCAGCACATAAACATTGGCCTTACGTTGATTGCCCAACGTTTATTATATCGGTCCGACGTTTCAAAATAACAATGAGCCAACGTTGGCGGCGTCACGCTGGTTCACCAATGGCCAATGGTTGGTAAATTGTTGGATTTTATATTGAGCCAACATTATGCCAACAATTGAAAAATTATCCGATCGCACAAAAATAGTGGGCTTATGTTGGACATATGTCGACTGTCTAAATTCTGGATATTGGCCCAACGTTCCCTAATGATAATTAATGAACCAAATTAATTGGATGCATTCAGCAGAGAAAGCTGCTTTACAACTGTTGTAAAATTCGTAAATCTGTAACGGGGGTAGCCGGGGAGGCGCGGCCGGAAGCGGGAAAAACCCGCATACCACGCGCCGGTGGCAAAAAACCCGCATTCCACGCATACCACGCATACCGCGAGTGAGAGAGAACACAACAGAGCCGCGGTTACCATAACAACGCGGAGGTGGCAACGCCGCGCCTACCCCCGCCGCCTCCACCCGCGCGCCTATGCTCCGGAGGTATAAAAGCCCCTCCGGAGCGAGCGCGATCATCTAGTCTTGCCTCGGTGCTCCGAGCGACGACACCCGGCAGCGGGTACTTCCGCTGCGGTATACGCCGGTATCACGGGTGCTGCCGTCCGGTGATATACCACTCCGGGGTACACGACAGGTGGAGGCGCTGCTCCGTCGTGTGCCCCGGCCCCCTCCGCAGTAGTGTACAAGAACGGGGTGCTGCCCGTTGTACGCAAGCTAGTGATCCCGTACCGGTCTCCTATCCGTCCGCAGTAGCGTACACAGAAACGGGGTGCTGCCCGGTGTACATATGCTACTGAAAAAACACGCATAACGAGGCGCTGCTCGGGCGTGTTCCTGACCTGTTCCGATCCTTTTTTCCTGACCCCCGACCGGTGTAGAGCTCTGGGGGGTAATATTTCGGGAGGGAGAAAGATTATCTAGCCGTAAGCTCCGTAGCGTTAATACCGTCATTTTTCTTCCTTCCAGAATACCTGAGGATCCCGTAATTAACGTCCTTTCCGATTGTTCCAGCATTACCAGCGTTTAGTATTAGCTTCGAATTATATTCCGATCCGTTTGCGCATAAAGCGTATCTTGTATTACTTTCCTATATTTTGTGACCCAGCGTCAGTTTTGTTTACTTCCGATTAAATCCGACCAGCCGTATCATTCTGTATTCCGTACTCCGATCCGGCCGCCACTCCTGTACTCTGTTATCAATCCGGCCAATTATATTTTGTATCCCGGTATCTCAATTCCCGTCGCGTACTCCTGTACCGTAATTTAATCCGTCTAATTACACTTCCTTTTCCTTGTATTCTGACACAGGGCGTACTCGATGTAATCTATCTAACAAATCCTTTTTCTTTTCCATTATATTTTGACACAGGGCGTACCCATTGTACCTATTAATCCGTCATCTTTCTTTCTGTATTTAATCACAGGGCGGACCCATTATAATATCCTCGATCCTATGTATTATATCCGTTGAATAAACCTTTCCTATTGTTATACCGAAAAAACCTGTACGACTTATTTCCGATCCCTTCCAAGCGATTGACTCTATTTGCGAATTAAGATCTACTTTGCCTCCTTTCCTCCCGACGGCCCTGGAGCTGAGCATATTCGGCAACAGGAGGAACGGAGGATTCACTCTAACCGACACACAGCACGTCAAACACCGAAACCGAAACGCGAACTCTTTCGACCGTAGTCAGAACCGCGCGTCTGATTAACGGGAATTCTTATATCCTGAGTAAGAATTCCTGCCGGAGTCCTGTCCGGAAACCGGAAAGGGGGAACGTTCGTTACAAATCTGATTAATATACTGTCACGCGTTTTTCTATATTCGCCAAGCGCGACTAAGAAAGAGGCGGCTTACGCGAACGATACGCGGCCGTCGCCGTTCCGGGCGAATCTCCGGAACGGGCGGTAACACGGCCAAGTTGGGCGCCAGACGCGCTCGCGGGCGGCGTCATTTACTTGTCGCGAAATACCCTAGTTCCCGGGTGTCAACGGCGTCGATCCGCTCGGGGAACGCCGCGATTTAGCCTCCTCGATACCCAAAAGGGCCGGCTGCTCTCTACCGTCGGCAGAGTGGCGGAGTCCCGTAGTTACGGGCCCGCGGGAACGGGACGGCGGAACGGGGCGCGACACACACACACGCTCAGACAATCACGCTGAAATAATCTCGACTCGGGAGCTAGAGTAACATAGGCGGTTTAATCTATTGGATACAAAAAAAGAAAAGAATCGACAAGGGGCCTCCGCCGAGGCGAATTCGCGATCCGTCGGTCTCTCTAGCCTCCCCGCGGGAGGCTGTTCACGCTCGCGACACGTGATTCGCGGCCGACACCCGGCGTGCCGGTCCGCCGCGCAAGAATTCCCCGGTGCAGGCCAAAAGGCGCCCGCCCGAACAACGGTGCCCGGGGCGTTCGTTCAACGCTCCCCTCCGAGGTCGCAATACCCGAGATCAGCCCGCTACGGTTGCCCGATAAGCCCACGGCCGTTCCCCGGGAGCTCCCGCGCTTGGTACCGCCGCTCCGCTCGCGACACGAAATGGCCGGCTCCGACTCCCCCTTGGAGCGGACGCCCGATAGCCTGAAACACTAACCGACGCGGCGCGGTGCCAGAACGCGAGCTAACCCCCTCGGATGCACGCGGCTTTTACATGAGTAATTTTTCCCTCGAGGGCCACCTCACCGGAGCGCTCCTGGAGTCCCACGGCGCGGTCCCGGTCGGCACTCGTCTCCTCGGCCTCTCGACCACGGGCTGGACACGTGCGCGGCACTCTGCTCGCCGGCTCGGCACGCGCTCTCCGACGCGAAGTTATCGGCACGAGGATCCGCGAACGAAAGCGGAAGATCCGGCGCGAGCGGGTCGATCACCCGATCGCTCGTTACGATCGCGAAAAGGGGCTGCGCGAGATAGCGGCGCCGCGGATCCGCCAATCAGGGGGCCGCTCGCCCGGCGCGTCGCCGGGTCCGCAGGGGCGCTATCGCTATCCGCGCGCTTCCGGGCACGAAATTCGCCCCGCGCGGCTCGCAGGGCCGGGCGGTCGATCCTGGGCCCGCTCTCCGGCGCGTTGGCCCTCCGGCCTCGCCGATCCCCAGGGCCTCCGGGGAACCTCCGCCCGTGCTCGCCCCTTGGCCGGCAGTCCTGTCGGCGCCTCGTCCCTGGCCCCTCGGGTGCGGCTCCGCGTGCTCGGGTCCCAGATCCCAGGGCGGTTCGGCTCCTCGGCGTTCACCGCCCGTCGGCGCCTCTCGCCCTCGCCCCTCGACTCGCTCCTCTCGCCGTTTTGGCCCCCTTGGCTTCCTCGCGGCCGCCGCCCGCTGGCCTCCTCGCGCTCTCGCCCCTCAGCCCTCTCTCTCTCTCTCTCTCTCTCTCGCCGTCTCTCGGCCACGCCGTCCGTTGGCCCCCTTCGCTGGTCCGGTTGGCTCAGTGACGCTCGATGGGCGCGTTACAAAAATACAAAAAAAAGGTCTCGGGTAAGCGGGCAAGTAAAAAAAAAGGTGTCGTTGCGACCCCGGGAGGTTTCCCTACGGCCCCGCGCGGATTCTCTTTTCCCGGGCGGACCGACACCGCGCCTTGGGACGGCAGCGGGGAGCTGGCACGCGGCAGCTAATCCGCCTCGTCACAATACATATACTTTTAGTGTCGGCTAAAATTAAAAGAACACACCGATCAGATTCACAAATTTTATAACAGCTGCAAAGCAGCTTTCTCTACTGAATGCAGCCATTGGCAACATTACAATAAAGACAGAATTTTTAGCTAATATTAAGTTCAATAATCAAATTCCAAAAATGAAATGGATATCAATAAATTTTTACCTTTAGCTGTTATAATTACATACATTTTAACTCATTATA
>NW_011966668.1:12651-17952 GCF_000949405.1 Vollenhovia emeryi | reverse complement strand
ACTATATAAATGGTGGGCGCGAGTTAGAATACACCCTGTATACATAAGAATTCAAGTCCTAGAACTATATTAATATATACATATGTGCATAAATTATGATTAGTTGATCCAACGTTGGTTAAACGTTGTTCAACAAATGGTTGGTTTTGCGTCGTCAATAGCTTAATAATATATACACTTAAATAGTTAAAAATACTGCAGGCTATTTCAAAACAATTAAAATTTACAAAGAAAAACAATGCCTTTTAATTTATATCAAATAAATAAAAAAAGTAAATCTGTCTAAGGATTCATCGAATCGTAACATTTTAACATTATTTCTCCAACTGCCGATGCTTTCGATTAAAAACCAACTGATGGCCAACCAATATGTGCTGCTCGGGGGAGCAGTTCTTGTGCATGTGGAGAGTGATTTACATTGGCCTGGAATAGGCCATATCCTCCCAGGTTCGGAGGGGGGCATTGCTAGTCCTCACCCCCCCCCCGTCCAATGGGGCCTCAATCTCCATGGCCTCCGTGTTTGTGGCCTTCACCTCTCGCACTCTTCTACGAGGCTGGCGCTGCTGTTTGGGCCTCTCCTGCAGTTCGCCGTCATCCGTCTCCATCTTTTCCTCCGCCGACCGAACTTCGGCCGAGGGGACACCGGTTGTTGGCGCCTGCTCCAGGGTGCGCCGTTCCGGTGGCCTTCCGCGCACGCTCTTTTGGACGCAGGCCTTTGCGCCCAGAACGTGCGTCGTCGGCCTACCCTTGTCCGCGCACAGCGGGCACTTGAGGGCAGACCGACAGTTGCGGGAGGTGTGACCAGTCTCAGCGCACCGGTAACACCTCCCGCTCCTGTCCACTGTACTGGGACAAGTTGTCCTCACGTGGCCCCTCTCGAGGCACCTATGACAACGCATAGGGCGTGCCTCGAGAAGGTCCACCCTGGCCATTACCCAGCCAACCTGTATGCGTCCCCTTTGGGACATCTCTCTCGCCGCTGTTAGGGGCAGGCGCATCCAGAGGCTGAATTTTCCTCCGGCAGCTGGCTGCAGCGTTCCGCATTGTATGTCGGAGACGCCGCACTGCACAGCCCTTGTCACCCACCCCTTCGCCTCTTCGACATCTACCGAGTCGTCGAGGTCGCGCAGGCGTATCTCGGCCATCCTCCTTGGCCGGTCCACCCGTGTCCCGTCTTCCCCAGGGAAGACTCGCTTGATGTGCTCCGCAAGTAGGTCAGCCTTATCAGCGTGACCCTCTCCGGACACTTCTATGATCTTAGCACCGGTGGCCCCAGATCTTATGTTGATCAGGCCACCGATGCCAAGGTCTTCCAACTTTATCTCCTTCCGCAGTTTGGTCAGGGCCTCCCGGTAATCCCCGTTGGGCCGTGTGACGACCACGGCCGACGTGCGTGGGAGTCTCCTTCTGGGAGTCTTTTTAGGCGAGCCGCCAACTTGCCCCTTTACTGGGGCACCGGGGGCGGCCGTCTTGGGGACTCCTTTTGCAGGTTTCCTCTCTGCAGCCTTGCTTTTCCTCCCAACCACCGCTGCGTATGTCTCAGCCCCTGCAGCGGGTTGGGAGGACTTGGTGTCTCTTTTCCGAGAGACACTTATCTCCTCGACTTCTTGCGAGAGGGGGGCCTTCTTCTTCTTCTTCTTCTTCTTAGCCCCCCCCCCCCGCAGCATTCGCAACCTTTTCTGGAGGGTCCTTTGTCCCCCTTGGTCCACCCTTTTGGCCGGCCCTGGGAACCGGGCGGTTCCCCCACGGTGCCCCCTCCCCCCTTTCGAGGGTTGGAGGGGCCCGCCGCAGGGCCGCCATTACGGGCCCCGCCGCCGGCCAAAGCCTGGATCATCTCCTCCATCCTCTGAAGCCGCCGGTCGATCTCCTTGTGGGACCGGTCGACGGCCTCCCTTATTTTCCTCTCTATCATCTCCCCCGTAATCTCCTCCACCTTCTTTGGCAGGGGCTTCCCCGCTTGTTTCTGCGGGGCGTGGGGGGATGACAGAGAGGAGTCTTTCGCGGGGGTCTGAGGATTGGTCCTCTTTCTGGAGACGGACCTCTCCTTCTTCCTCGTTCGCGTTCTCTCCATCCCTGATGTCGAAGCCCGGGGGGTGTCAGCCGTGTCCGGCGTGACCACCTCTCAGGTCTTTCTCTCCGCGGGTGCCGCGGCCGCTATTTCTCCGGGGGGAGGAGACTCCATTGGCAACCCATTCGGCGGTTACCTCTGGCATCTCCTCCTCCCGTACAATCTCTCCCGAGGGGGTGATGTTCTGCCTTGTCTGTGGTGGGTCGGGGGGTGCCATCACCCTCCGATCCCATTCTTCCTTCTCTCGTTGGAGGTCTGAGACTTGCGTGTTGAGGGCCATGAGTTCCTCCCTCATGAGCTCCTCTCTTTCGCTTGTCTCTCCTCTGACCCTCGTAGATAGGGCGTCCACTGCGACCCGAGTGTACAGGGCCCCATCCCTTATCAGGCCAGCAATAGTCCCCTTCAGGTTCCTGCTCTTCTTGGCCGCTTCATCGATCCTGCTGCTAAACTCTATGACCTTAGCGACAAGATCACGGGTGGGGAGTTGGCGGATTTGTTCCTCCAGATCCCTCACCTTTTTTCTTCTCTCTGCACCCTCATACTTCAGAGGTTCATAGTTCCCGTGCATGACCCTCTCTATATCGCGCAGTTCGCTCTTGGCCTTATTGAGGGCTTTGTTGGCCTTCTTGCGAGCGGTCATCTCCACGCCCTCTCCTGTCGTAATAGGCCTGCCTCTGGCGTCCTTTTTGACATGGAGGAGGTTTTCTTCCTCCTCGCTGGAAGTGTCAAGGGGCCGCTTTTGTTTCGCGCTTTTCCCTTTTCCGACACCCTTTCTCCTCTTGATGGCCCCCGAGCGGGATACGTGAGACTTGACGCTGTCGTCAGAGTCGTGATCCCCCTCGGGGTCCACCTCGTGAGCAGGTTCGTCGGGATCTTCGCCGATGTCGCCGCCCGCCACGCTCGATGCTGTCTCCCCCCCCCCTCGTTGGCTGTGTTCCTCGGGGGGGGGAGCCCTTGGTCCCTTTGCGGATTTTGCCGGTCAGGCCCGTTTGGTCCTCCTCCTCCAGGTACTCCTGGCCATAGGGATCGGACTTACAATTAGTTCGCCGCGTATCCCTTTTCCTCCTTTCCCGGACTTTGAAGGATTTAGGGCCGGGTTTTCGACCCCTCAATTTGCCCACGTCCAGGGACACGTTTTCCACGCTGACTACCGTGGGACCGGATGGCTTTGAAGGTCCAGGCTGGTGTTGGCCTGTCTCGCCATCCTGCGTTTCCTCTTGCGCGACCACCGCTGGTGTTCGCGGTTGCGCGTCCGCCTCCTCCTCCTCTCCTCCCTCCGCATCAAAAAAGGTATTTGAGGTACTTATTTTTGTTTGATCCCCACGCCGCGCGAGGCTCCGCCGACCGAGGTATACCCCCACCGGGCCACGACCGACCGCGAAACATGACCACGGCCGGCCGCAGCCCAGGCCCCCGAGTTCCCCCGGGGGAGTCGGCATATGCCACAGGACGGGGGGAATGCCGCACCCCGCCACTGGGCTCCGGCCCCTTACTCGCCCCCCGCGAGGGGGGTTTTCAGGGGTTCCGCACCTCCGACAATGCGGACACCTCGTATCCGCCAAATATCCACTGACCACGAACAATTCTTTCTCTATTATATTTGCGTTTTCCAATTTTTGCCTCGTCTATTTCAACAATTACACCAGAACCACCTAATTGTGTGTCATCTTTTTGTAACCATTGAAATATGAACTAAAAGTAAATTAATAAAACACAATAATATCACAATACTATTACGATGTATGGTGAGTTTTACCCGAAATACTATTTTACACATACCTCTCGACAAAAATTTGTCCAGTCGACTACACTTTTAGATGACATCTGCAATTCTTTCTCCAAAAACGACTGTCGAGGAGGACGTAAGAAAAGAAAATATGCAATAAATCTGCATGTTTTCACAATCCCCAAATTTGATCGGGAGAACCACGTTCCATGGTATGCACTTAATACGAAATTACACAGTATTCTTTTTCGCTTTCGGCCACGGACAGTTTTATAATATGAATTTGTGCAATGGAAATTACACGAGGCTGTTCCGTATTGCACAAAAAGATGTGTTTTGCACCGAGGACATACTATTCTCCGACGGAGAACATTATGATTAAATAAATATTCAAGCAATTGATCTTGATCGTACGTCAGGTGTAGGAACGCATGGAGCAACATCTTATTCACCTCACAGTATACGATATACTGAGTACGGTTTCTGATATTATAAGGACATTATCATGTATGTATACAAACTGCTTCTTCTACAAAGTGAACTATTCGCGCGAGGCAAATTCCATCTCCGATCATCATTTGTATACAAAGCAATCCTATTTCCATCATCATACAATTGCGCGTGGATTATTCCAAATTTCCAAAACTTATTTTCGTCATAACTTTTTAACAAACAATGAGCGACGGTTTATAATAAAATGCCTTCCGAGTCCGGCCTACCGTCTCCTGCATCTTCATTCGCTCAAACGTGTAAATTAATTACTCGATAACTTATTGTTACTTTTGTACCGCGGCACATGACATTTCTCCTTAGTTTAACCCAATCTACCACTATTTTTAAGTTGGCTACTTTTGCATCAGACACCCTGTATATATTTAACCGGGTTAACTGTTCTGTAGAGCAAATAATTTTCCATCATTTGTAAGTCCATACGCACACAAGAATATTGTGCTTTACAGAAATACGCAAACCCGATACAAACTTATTTTCTTCATAACTTTTTAACAAACAATGAGCGACGGGAATGGGCAATGACCTTGACCTCCTTAGGGGTCAAGGTCAACATCAAGATCAAACGGAAGTTGATTGGCGGGTGCTATGTAAGGGTAAATATTTACCTTGTAGGTTATACAGGGTGATTCAGACCACCCGTACAGCCCCTTTATTTCGGAAATAGAACATTTTAGAGAAAAATGTTTCAGGCAAAAGTTATACGATTTTAAATGGGCTATATAATAAAAGAATAAATTTTCGAAAAAATTAATCTCTTATGGTTATATGGAGGTCGCTGTCATTTTTTTAAATGGAACTCCCTATTGTTTATTATACTATCTTATTCTACTAATTAATATAAACAACTTTTGTCTGAAACATTTTTGATTTGCCTAATACTTTTTGAGACATTCAAGACAAAATTTATAACTTTTTACAAGTTTAGCTTATAATATCTCGATAACTGTTTGTCGGAGGGAAAAGTAGTACAGGACTTTTTTACTTGATTTAGTCT
>NW_011966668.1:6405-8108 GCF_000949405.1 Vollenhovia emeryi | reverse complement strand
GAGAGATGTCACCGCCAAACATCTGTCAGATTGTCGGTAAAGCCATGGTGTCGACGATTCTAGAATTCGATCCAAAATCTCGATCTGAGCAATGTGTAGCTAATATAGCCAATCAATTTGCAACTTTTACGAAAAAGCATCAATTTTATTAGCTACACATTGAATCGTCAACACCATGGCTTTACCGACAATCTGACAGATGTTTGGCAGTGACGTCTCTCGAGAAAGCCTGTAACTATTTCTACACGCCATGTTGATCTTTTTCTCGTCTTCTAGAATTGGATTTTTAGACTTGCGTTTATTAGAACTAATCTTTTTTTCTAGGCTATTAATCTTAGTTCTAATTGCACGATATTGTTCCTATATGTTGTCCCTACTTTTGTCTGGTCTCAGTTTGTATATATTTATTGTAGAATTCTCGTATCAAGCAAATATTGTCGTCAAGTGTACCAAAAATTCGAAGCGCCCGCAACGAAGACAACTGCGACATTTCTCCCGTTTCCCTCCGACCGATCTGCGGGTCTGTTTTCGGTTTTCGCCTAACCTCACGTATCGATGTTGACACCTGATACGCCGCGCATTACCAGGAGGACAAAACGTAGACGTAGTTGTGAACAATGCGAGTGCCATTTCTTTGACGGGCACCGTCGCGACCGATATGAAGAGATACGATCTAATGAATCAGATCAACGCCCGGGGAACTTTTCTCGTGTCGAAAGTCTGTGTACCGTATCTCAAGAAAAGCGCGAATCCACATATAGTTAACATAAGTCCGCCGTTGAGTATGAAACCGATATGGTTTCAAAATCATGTCGCATACACCATGGCTAAGTACGGAATGTCCATGTGCGTTCTCGGTATGGCGGAAGAATTCAAGCCTGACGGTATCGCAGTCAACGCTGTTTGACCTAGGACAGCCATACATACTGCTGCAATGGACATGCTGTCGGGTTCGGACTCGAGCAACGTCTGTCGAAAACCTGAAATTATGGGCGATGCTGTTTACGCGTTGAGATCTGTAAAGACAGCAAATCTATTACTGGTCAATTTTTGATTGACGAAGATATATTAAAGAAGAAGGCATTGCTGACTTTACAGACTACGCGTGTAATCCAGCAAACAAGGATCAATTAATGATGGACTTCTTTCTGGAAGATACGTCTACCCAAGAAGATACTTCTAGTCCTGATAAAGCACGTAGTGAAGAAACTGGACAGATGGCACGTATATTTAATGCCATCAATGCTAATTTCAGTAGCGAATTGGTCAGTAGGACTGGTGCAATATTTCTATTCAACGTGAAAGAGAAAGAGTCTGGTGTATGGTTCGTCGACCTGAAAAATGGAAAAGGTGCTACTGGCAAAGGAGAACCGAGCCAGCCAGCAGATGCAATTCTTACAATGGATTCAGATAATTTCTTTGCTATGTTTTCAGGCAAGCTAAAGCCGGCTTCTGCATTTATGACAGGCAAATTAAACATCAGCGGAAATATGCAGAAAGCAATGAAGTTAGAGAGGTTAATGAGTAGTTTAAAATCCAAACTGTAAATATCAATGATTGAAATACCATATATCCTGCAGTATATATTTTTATATAATACACGAGTCTCTTTTCTGAAATATACGTATCTTGTATGTACACTCTTTCTCTGGTAGAAAAGTGCGCGTAAATAGAAAAATATTGTGATCTAAATTTACTATATT
>NW_011966668.1:0-2973 GCF_000949405.1 Vollenhovia emeryi | reverse complement strand
TAATTACCATAAGTTTTTGTACTTGACTCGACGGTGTTCTCTTTGCATTGTTAGACCGATGTAGCGTATATGGTACTGCTTCTCGCGGCACATAGTGGGAAAAAAGGCACACTTTTAGACAAAAATCACTGGACGGCGTAATTTTTAACTTTTTTTTTATTCACTTGTTATAAATTGCTCTATAATCGTATCATGCCCCTTTTTTAATTTGAACTTTAATTCAAAATAGCGAAATCGTAATGGTTATTAGAAGTATAGAAACTGTAAGATATTGGATATTTTTGCCTTGAACTAATTGTTAGTATATGTTTATTTCTGTTTTGTCTTTTTTGTTTTTATATTGTAATTAAAATTTTGTGTGTGTGTGTGTATGTGTAAATATATTTTTTATTTAAAAACTTTTTCTTTAAAAATAGTTTTAAAAAAATAGTTTTGTTACCATTATGATTTTGACATTTTGAATTACAGCTTACTTTAATTAAAAATAGGGGCGTGATACGATTATAGAGCTATTTATTACAAGTAAATTAAAAATCAGTTCAAAATTACGTCGTCCAGTGATTTTTGCTAAAAGTGTGCCTTTTTTCCCACTGTGTACCGCTCGGCCACTGGCGTGCGCTTGGTGTGAGAACAGTGATATTGTGATGCGGTCCCTGTTCATGATGTTCAAAAAAATTGTTATTTCAAAATTTTATATTAGTTTTTAACATTTCATAAGAAATCTTTTTAAACACACTTTCCAATTCAAAAGTAAAAACGCAATCCTTTGTTTATGTACAAAATTCCTGTATTTTTGTGTTTTGTTGTATTTAGTAGAAATTTTTTATTTTCTTTAGTACCAACATGTTTGTTTTAACGATAGCAGTATAATAAAAACTGAAAGCGTTTCCGCTAATTGCATGTGATAAAAAATTAAACTATCTCCTTTGACGGTACTGGTAAAATACCAGAAGCGTCCACTTTGACGGTACTGATTGTAATAAAAATCAGAAGCGTCTTCTCTGACGGTACTGGTAAAATACCAGAAGCGTCCACTTTGACGGTACTGATTGTAATAAAAATTAAAAGCATCTCCTTTGACGGTGCTGGTAAAAAACCAGAAGCGTCTTTTCTGACAATATTGGTAATTATGATAAATGCCAAAAATATTAATTTTTACATATATTTAGTTAATTTTTACATTCCTTATACAGTTTATTAAAAATGTAACTAATAAGAAACAAAGGATTGTGTAATTTGTAAGAAAGTGTAATTTCTTTAAATTTATAACTAACACGAAAATAGTTACAAAAAATGTGAAATTCATATTACGTGCAATTATGTAAATATTTGTAACATGTTTTTGTTTTGTTATTATATGTTATTATGTTTATATTATAAATTTATTGTTTTTTGCACGCGGCTTTTAAAGAGGTTAGGCGAAGAAGTAAGTTCCAAAAAGAATACGGATTCTACGTTCCGTATTGAAGATACATGCCTCGACATAACGCCTAAAAATAAAGGTACGTACAGTAATGTCGAACATTGCGAAGATGTCGATACTTTCAGTATTGACAACACAGGCCAATTGGATATAGGTCGTATCCAAGAATGTAGCGACACAACATGGGTTTTCGACTTTCCACGTGAAGCGAGATCCACTCCACACCTCTGACATAGGGTTATTTTTAACGAAGTGGAGCCCCCTCCGTAGGGGGGGGGGCGGAACATACTGTCTCCATGCATGTACTTCCATGACGTACGACAGATGGAGATGGGAGGAGAGATATAAGATTTAGGGTTTATCATTTCTTTCGAAAACTATTACTCGCACAGTAAAAATGAATAGAACATAAAATGTATATTTCAAAGTGATCTACAACTTTTGTTTAAAACATTTTTCAAAATTTTTAATATTTGTGTCTGAAAATTACATATAATTGGTTGACATTGTTTTTTTAATAACTTTTTAATAAACAACGAGCGCCGGCTAAATCCTTCTGAGGGTTACTCAGGAGGGTGACCTCTATAATATATGTCAAGCCCAAGGTTATTGGAGGTGGGTGTTGTTGAAAATGCTAGTCTCAGATTTGCTACACGGCTACGCCGATGTAATTCCTTTCGGCCGTTACACGGCGTAGGCCTCTACGAGGCAATCATCTCTCTTTCTGCCGTTACACGGCGCAGGCCTCTACGAGGCAATCATCTCTCTTTCTGCCGTTACACGGCGCAGGCCTCTACGAGGCAATCATCTCTCTTCCTGCCGTTACACGGCGCTGGCCTCTACGAGGCAATCATCTCTCTTTCTGCCGTTACACGGCGCAGGCCTCTACGAGGCGATAGTCGCTCGTCCGTTTCCCCCTCCATTCCGTAGTGCGTGGTCAGGCTCGAGCGGCAGCTTCTGAGTAGTTCGCCGACCGCCGCTAGACCGCGCATGGTGGCGGCCGGCAACTCGGAATCAAAATCCGGTCTCGGGGGCTATATAAGGAGGCCCGCGTGGAGGCCAGTGATGCAAACTTTGGGGCCGGGCACCCACCGGAGCTGCTCTCTAGCACCGTTGGTGGTGCACACGGTGCTCACGCACACCAAGCGCCCAACCGTGTCCGTGTGCGCTCCGCGTTCGGCGGCGCTCGGCTGAGTTCGACTCTGCCTCGGGCATTAGAGAGAGAGGAGCAGATCACTATTTCTCGTCTCCTTTCCACTAGTCAGCAGAGTCAGCTACGAAGCGAGGCGATCGCGGCAATCGCGGTTCACGCGAGGCTCGTTCGTAGCTGACTTGATGGAAAGGAGACGGAAAATAATGATCTGCCCCTCTTTCTCATGTATGTTATTTGTTTATTTATTTCTATTTTATAAATTAATGGATAAAATCATATTTATCATAAATGCATATCATCAAAGAACTTTATATAAATATTGCGTATTTTTATTTAGCAACAAAATCGGATTCATCGCGAGTGGCGAGCAACAAAATCGAGGAACCGTATTTCATCG
>NW_011966667.1:29154-33744 GCF_000949405.1 Vollenhovia emeryi | reverse complement strand
CACCAAAATTAACATATTTTGTACATCCAATAATGTACGTTCTTAAAACGTCCATATTAGGTCCATGGACGTTTGGACTAAATAAGAACAAAAAATGGACGTCCATTGGACGTCGTGTGCTGTCTGGGTAATGATGTACATTATATTTGTAAATGTACTGAAAAAATCATACGACAATATAAAAATTTATTTATCCCACAAATTAATGAAACACTAATTATTAAAACTTTAAACATTTTACCAAGTACAATTTTAAGCGATGATAAGCATTATTTCGAACAGGAACCTCTTATGGATCATCGCAACCAATTACTTTTACTTATTATATAGAAATATATAGACATTCGAATGAAACATGAAGGAAATTTGTTGAAATATGCTAGTGAACGAATGAGGATGAAAAATAATAAATTAACTCTTTTCAATGGACAGTAAATATAAGTTTGAGTGCATTATTATTACATACTTAATTGATTTAGATTTAAGAATAGATAATAAGTAAAAAAATGTGATAATACATCATAATTAGCGTAAATATTTTCAAATACAGATAATACTATGTAAATGTTTTCAAATACAGATAATATATTTATATACAATAAGAAACAATTGAATTGTATTAGTATGAATGTTATTTTATAATTTAATTGTTTATTACTTTATACGAAAATAAATACATTTATTATCATAGAGCCATTCTTCTGTATTATTTTATTATTATTATTTAATAAGTATGCTGACAAAAGTAAAAAAATTATTTTGGCTGTAAAGTTTACAGAAAGCGTTGTAAAGTGGACAAAAAGTATAATTTTACATGAAATAATATTAAAACAATTAACTTCCAGTACATTTATTTTATACATAATATTAAATAAAGATAAAAATTTATAAAACAAATTACTTAACATATAGTCTTTTACTATAATATCTGTAAAAATATATGAATAATTTGTTCTGACTTTTGCAAATTAGTTTGTAATTACTATATACACACGGCGTCATTAATGCCTAGCCATCCTAACTGCCTAGTTCAAAGTATCTTTCTCTTTCCAGATGCTTTTATAAGAAAGAAAGAGACACTCTGCCTACAAGCGCACACGTTACGCGCATGCGCGTGACTGTTAGACAGTGACACACCGGCCTCTATTGCAACGTTCTCTTTTTATCCCACTATCGCATGCGCTTACACGTCGTCCCATACCTACTTCCCTCTATCTGTAATAGCTCTATGGGTTTCACCAACGCGAGTTAATCTAATCGGTCGGTTAACTTAACAGGGTGCCAACATAAAACTTCTTTATTAACCAAGAAAATAGGTTAATAAAGAAGTTTTATGTTGGCACCCTGTTAAGTTAACGGACCGATTAGATTAACTCGCGTTGGTGAAACCGGGCCTTAGTTTCTGCCAGTTAAAAGTACCGCAATTCATAAGATACATGGGAGTCAAAATGGCGGCGAAAAGTGTAGATAGTGTATAGGTAGTGTAAGTCATTTGCGCTTAAAGTGCAGCGAAGCCTTTCCAACTGTACCATCTGTGTAGCGCGTAGTGCATAGGCGATTGAAATTGTAACGTCCCAAATCCTAACCTCTAATGTTGAATTCGTCACGCGAGGAGTATAACCGTAGCAGCATTGATTATCTTATATTTTCCAACCGGTTTTACACAAAGACCGTGTTCTTGTCTAACCTTCTATTGTACGTAAAAGTGACTTTAATTGTACGGAATCTTGCAAAATGCCAGGTTGCTGTGTAAACAATTGTAATAATCGCAGTGAAAGAGGGTTCAGATTATTTCGAGTACCAAACGGAAAGAATACTGAGAAAAGACAAGAATGGCTTAAATTAATAGGAAGAAACACATTGCCAGAAAGGGCTGATATCTGTGAGGTATAATTAATATAATTAATGAATTATAATATTCTTGAATTATGTATATTCTTTGTACAAATTACAATAATTATTAAATTAATTTTACAGGTGCATTTCAGTGAAGATCAATTCGAGAAGAATAGAGCAGATGGAAAAAAATTGCTTCGTCCATTTGCCAAACCCAATTTATTACACGCAATAGAAAATGATAAAGACATTGAAATAGAAAATAATCCTAAAAAAGTAAAATATATAAGTCCCAATGATGGTAAGAATATAGATAATTGTTGCACATTTTACATAATTCAATAGTATAACATAATTCAATAATATTTAAATATATAAAGAAAGTATAAATATCTGAATTGTTTTGTTACATGAGCACATATATTACTATAATTGATACTATAATGTTATTTGAAACAAATATTTGCAGTTGAATATGAGGACAATGCGAATCATTTGAGTGACAATTCCTGCAGCAATGTCAATAACAGTGACAATGTTATTGCGGAGCCAGAAATTATATCTGCAGATCATGGTGTCAATCAGTCAGGGCATTCTGTAACAACCGACATGAGAGATATATCAAATGAAAAATTCGATGAAAAAATAAGAAACTATGAAGAACAAATAAAAAAATTAAAGAAATCTTTAAATAAAGTTGTGGTAGAACGTAATACTTTGAAAAGAAAATTAGGAAAGCAAAATACAAGATTTAATAAAATATTTAATGAAGATCAGAGGCAGTTTATCGCACATGACACACACAAAGGAGCATCATGGTCTCCAGACACAATTACAAAAGCATTAAAACTTTATGCCGCATGTGGTACAAAAGGATATGAAGAAATACGTCGACAAAATTTACCGTACCCAAGTATTCGCACTTTGCAAAGTCGTATACAAGGTTTAAAATTCAAACCAGGTATATTCGAAGATGTGTTCAATATGTTAAAAATTAAAGTTAGTATAATTCTTAATTAAGATTCGAATTCATTGTCGTTTCTGAAATCTCAAAATTTAAGAATTTCTTAAAAAGAATTTATTCAGTGAAATGATGCCATTCCATTGGTTGAAATTAAAAAATTCTTAATCTTGAAATTTCAGAAACGATTACGAATTCGAATGATATGGAAAATTGATATAAATAATTTTGTTTGTTTTTAATTTTTTTGCAAATCTTTTACTTACATTTATATTAAACATTAACAATTTACTTTTTGTTTATATTATAATTTTGTAATTGAATTTCAGATACAATCCTTTATTCCTCAAGAAAGACATGCTGTGCTGTTGATTGACGAAATGACTATAAAACCAGGTTTGCAGTACGATAATTCTATAATGTCAGTCATTGGTCGACCTACCATGAAATTAGGAGGAGGATTAGATAGTTCTGATAAAATAGCAACACATAGTCTTGTTTTCATGTTGTGCGGTATTTCCACAAAATGGAAACAGACTGTTGCTTATGAATTCACAGGAAGGTCATTCTGTTCAGAAGAAATGTATAATAAAATTGTATCAATTATTCAAAAAACACATAATATCGGAATAATAATAAAAGTTATAATTTCTGACATGGGACCACAAAATAGGAGTTGGTGGAATAGAATGAACATAACTGTTGGTAAATCTTGTAAGCTTATTAATCATGTTGAACATCCGTGTAATCATCAAGACACATTATTCATAATGCCCGATTCTGTGCATGTATATAAAAACGTGGCATCTTCTTTAACATCAGGTAATACATTTTATTTAAACGAAACTGTAGTACAAAAATATGACCTACCATCCAATGAAATTTCCATTATTCCTGTTCGAGAAGTATTCAATTTAGATAAGGAAGATACATTAAAACTGTGTCCATATCTTAAAGAAAGTGCCATAACACCCTCTCATTTTGATAAAATGAATGTAAGTGTAAGTGTAGGCTTATTGAATAAAAGTGTTGCGTCTGCTATATTTTTTCATATAGCTAATAATAATATAGCAAGTGAACATAAAACCACTGCCTGGTTTATTAATATTATGTACAAATGGTTCAAACTGATGACAGGTCGCTATAAGAAGCTTGCAGTATCTTATTCTCGAATAGATGTGTACAAAGAAAATATTAATTTTTTTGCGAGATTTTATGGAAATTGTCCGAGGAATTACGGTCGGAAACGGAGCATGGAAACCATTTCAAAGCGGATTATTACTTTGCACACAAACTGCTTTAGATGTACAAGCTGAATATTTAGAAAAACATAATTTTGAGTTTTTATTGTTAGGAAGATTTACACAAGATGCATTGGAAAATCTATTTTCGCAAATTCGAAGTAGAAAATCTGTACCCGACGCACGTGAGTTTAAACAGACGTTTAGATTAATTTGTTTGTCACAATTCCAAGCCAATATAAATCGAGGAAATTATTCTGTTAGTAACTCTCAAGACCTTATTAATTATTGCGACAAAATTAAGCACTTTGATTCCAAAAATACTTCCATAGAAGAGAGAAGCCTTCAGAACAATGAAGACTTATGGGATGTAAACATTTATCAGTCATTACTTGGAGACGAATCCGATTTAAATGATACAATACAAGCTGCGTTGTATCATTTAATAGGTGCTTCCCACATAGAAACAAAACTTCTAATGGACGTCCATTATACGTTTGTCATGGAGATTAACACCTTCCAGTAGACGTCTATTAGATGACCAATGAAGGT
>NW_011966667.1:17718-24010 GCF_000949405.1 Vollenhovia emeryi | reverse complement strand
TGGAGTGGGGATAGTCGGTCTGCGCGCGCACGCTCGCACACAAGCAACACGTCGTAAAAACGTGTGCGCTCGACGCTTGGCTACGACGTGTTGCTTGTGTGCGAGCGTGCGCGCGCAGACCGACTATCCCCACTCCATCCCCACCGCCGCGGCACCGTCCGTGCTAACGTTCACGGCTGGGAACACTGATACTGTGGTTATACTATGGTAGTGTGGTGTAGTCGCTCTCTGCTATCAGTTCTAGGTTCAGAATTCAGATTAGTTTTCGATCAGTCTCGGGTGGTTACGAGTTATTTTAAACTAATTCTAAGTAATTCTAACTAATCCCTCCGGATTAATCCGATTTCTGATAATTTCAGATTTTTTATCGGTTTCAAATCAATTATAGATCGTTTTCAGGTTAGTTTTAAATTTATTTCAGGTCAGCCTTCTCTAATCTCAGACAGAATTTACATTTATCCATGTACATACATTTTGCAGAAAAGCCTAATGATACTGCATTACTAAAAAAGAAGGGAAGAAGATATTTTTTTTTACTGAGGCCTTAAAGAAATAATATGTCCGCGAGTGGCACGCATACAGAAAAGGAATTGGATTTGAGTAATGCTGGCCGCGGTGTGTGGCTTGTCAAAGTACCCAAGTACATAGCTAACAAGTGGGAAAAGGCGCCTGGCAATATAGAAGTCGGCAAATTGAAAATCACTAAGTGCGTCTTTGATCAGAAACAGGAGTATTTCTCTCAAAATCAAAGTATCTTTTCTTTAATTCACGAGCATGAGCTTCGGTTCTGTTGTAAAATTTGTTTCACATCTTGTTAGCTGCATTGTTGTTAAATGAAAACAGTCATGCAAAGAATTTTTACATATATATGGTTTATATTAAAAATTTCCTCTCTGTTATTTATGTCCTTTTGTAGTATCTTCTATAATTTCGTATTTTCACAAATACTTTAATATGTTCATCTGTCAATTTAATTTCCGTCTTCAACCGCCTTCTCTAGAAATCCCGGACAGAAAGCTGAAGTGTCTCTGAAATTATCGGAGGCTGTCTTAGCTTTGAAAGAATCCGGAGAAGGGGAAATACCAAAACAACATAGATTGGATGTTACAACAGTCACCAGACAGATGCTAGGAGTGTTTTCTCATGTTTCCCGTGAGTCTCTGCGATAGAATTTCCAAGTTTAATACATACTGTAAATTACTCGTTAATTTTGCAGCTTCTGCAAGTTCAGACGCGATTGTTCCAGAAACAGAGAAACTCTATATGGAGGGAAGGATCGTACAGAAATTAGAATGTAGACCATACGGTATGCCACCATGTATATGGAGATATAGATAAACACTTGTACTTTCTTAGGAACCAAGCTCTATTATAAAATGAAATTTTTTTTTAGCTGATAACTGTTATATGAAGTTGAAACTGGAAAGTATCAAGAGAGCCTCTGTGCCACAAAGACAAGTCCAACAGTTGGATAGAGTTGTGCAAAACTTCAAGCCTGTATCTGATCACAAACATAATGTAAGCGTTATTTTTATCAATGTTTTTTTTATCATTGTAAAACCGAGCCTCGACATGTAACATTTTGCAGATTGAGTATGCTGAAAAGAAGAAGGCAGAAGGGAAGAAAATGAGAGATGACAAGGAAGCTGTACTGGACATGCTATTTGCAGCATTCGAGAAACATCAGTACTACAATATAAGAGACCTTGTAAAAATCACGAGGCAACCTATTGTAAGTATATCTTCTATTTGTTCAAATAATTTAGAATATGTAATTGTCTTATAAATTTCAAATATTAAATAAAATGTTGCAAAAATGTAGAAATTTATCGATATAAATTTCAGGTTTATCTAAAAGAAATCCTCAATGAAGTTTGTAATTATAACTTGAAAAATCCTCATAGAAATATGTGGGAATTGAAACCGGAGTATCGACATTATAAAGAAGAAGAAAAGCCTGCTGAGAGTACTTCAAAGAAAGGCAACGAATCGGAGGATGATTGACTTGTGTATATATATATGTTAGATATATTTTTTTTAATGTAATACATAACGTTTAGTAATAAATCTTATCGAATAATATTTCTTACAATGTAATTATTGTATTAAAAAGTTTCCGAATGATATACAATTCACGATTATGCTTCTGAAGATAATTCTTCATGTATTCGTGAGAAACTCGTGTACATTAGTAAATAATTATATAGAAAACTTTACATCATTATACATACCGAAAATTTCATGGCAATCGCTTTAAAATATTAACTGTATTTTGCACTTCACATTGTTAATGTTTGTCAGCTGAATTTTGCATTCTCAAACGTTTGAAAATGCTTGAAACATCAGCATAGGATGGCAATTGCACAAAATTTTCATCTCCACTTCGTCATTGGCAGGAATAAACAAAACGGAGCCGCGGGAAAAGATTTTAAAAGATATCTTTACCTTACCAGTCACTATTAACAGGATGCTGGCAGAGCTTCTCGGTTTTAAACTGTAAGATGATCGTCCAGGTGGTAGCTATGCGATTTGAAATAAAAATATAATCGAATATAACAAAATACAGTTATTTACTGTCACTGAATAGCAAACATCACACTCACAGTGATTTTGGCAACAGCAAATTCTGAAACTGGCGGACAAAAAACTTGAGTGAATGCATCTTCCTGGGATGGTTGAACTTTTTCTACGGAATGCGATTCAAATGGCAGCACTTCGATTAAAGTTCTCACATCTTTCGGCTTTGGTGTAAGTCCAGCTCGTATTACATTATCTGAACACGCCATACACTCTATGCAATCTGAAAATTTGATTAAAAGCTCAATTACTTTGTTTATATTTAAATAAACATAAAAATCTCAATCCACAAATAACTTACCACCAGAGAGATACGCATGAGGCACATTTGGTCCAATGTAAATGGCTTCACCTGGCTGCAGCGTTACATAGTTAAATAGATATATCGCAAAACAGCCTACATCTCCAGGATAATCTCTGTGCAAGCGCTCTAATAGATCGGCTTTAATCCATTCTCTATAAGAATTATCTGAGAACAACTAAATATCATTAAACTTTCTACAAAGGATTCTTTCGACTAAGCAGAATATAAAGATATATAGATATTTCATGAATTATGATACAATCATTAAGAAATTTATTCTAAAAGATATTAAAAAATTATATAGGGTGTTCGGAAATTCAACTAACAAATTTTTAGAGATTGTCAGGGGCTCCATAAGAATCATTTTTTGCAAATGAACCTGGGTTCTTCTGAACGTGTTTTTACATTGCTACGGCACACAGTGTTCGAAAGAGTCGGGACCTCGAAATATGAAAAAAATTCAAGTTTCATAAGAAATTGTTTCAGACAAAAGTTGTAGAGTGTAAAAAGTTCTATTTACTGGCGCCATGTGTTTGATCTTGGATGGCGTCGCCAAGGTCAAGACAAGGCTACCCTGAATTTTTTAAAGGAAATTTTCCACTTTTTATTGTATACTTTTGTAGCCGTTCTCGAGACCTTTTCAAAGCAATAAATTTTACCAACTTTAAGTAAGCCGTTTCGAAGTTATAAGTTTTTCGTGGTAAAATGTCTCGCCCACGAAGGTAAGAAATCCAAGCACAAATTCGATTCCCAGATTGAAAGATAATCCAGCCAACCAAGGCAAGATCGTTGGCTGATCCAGCTGATGAAGGCAAGATCAAATGAGTATCCAGCCGTTGAAGACAAGATTAAAGTTGTATCCAGCCGATGAAGGCAAGATCAAAAGAGTATTCAGCCAATGAAGGCAAAATCAAAAGAGTATCCAGTCGATGAAGGTAAAATCAAAGAAGTATCCAGCTGATAAAAGCAAGATCAAAAGAGTATCCAGGCGTAAAAATATATCTTTTTAGATCCTACAACTTTTTTCTGAAACAAATTTTTATGGAACTAAATTTTTTGGTGATATTTTGAGATCCCGACTCTTTCGAACACTCTGTATGGCGTAGTGATGTAATGACCCAGTGAGAACACTAAAGTCGAATCGATGTCGTTTCGACGAATCATTTCTCACTGGGATAAGAGACAGATAATATGAGGAATATGAGGATACATATAATTATAACAAATATTATAGTAATTTAGGAAGAGACAGACATATGTATGTGTTTGTCTCTTTCTGAACATGTCCTTATATATCTGTCGGTTTATACGTGTGCAACTCCTTCTATTATTACACTAATCCATTCTATATGTGGATAATATAAACGTACACATGCAAATCTCCATATCTAAAATCAACGTAAATTTGACCTGATCTAAAGCTCTAAAGCATATTGCCAGAGACAATATTTAACGTCACCTTGGATCTTATTTCAACGTTGAAAAGAGGTTTTTCTTGTGACTAAATTTATGTAATTTTGACCAGGCTTTTCGACGTCAAAATGACGTTTTCTCGACTTTATATTTCCCACTGGGGACACGTTTACGACCCCGGGTTCATTTGCAAAAAAATGATTCTTATGGTGCCTCTAACAATTTCCGAATGCCCTGTATATTTTTCACCTGAAAAATTTTCTTTTATTGTATATTTTATTGAGCGCCCTGTATATTAAAAAATTGTTATTACCTGCATTGTGTAATCTGTCTGTCAAGCCTCTCAATTGCTGTATTACTTCTTTGGAATCACAAGTCATAAGATTGTGAAAACACTGCTGCAAGGCTTCGCTGATCGTAGAATCAGTTGCTTGAGATAAGAGACAAACATCGATTTCCCCTATGACGGCGAATAACTCCGGTATGTTATTCAAATAATCTTTTATTTCATCAATTGGACGAAATCCACACAGCGCTTCAAAGGGACACAAAGCTATTGCTAGTTCTGGTTTGTGATTTGGATCTTTGTAGACATCCGGATATAACTCGTGCAGCTCTTCAGCCTTTTTCTAAAATGCCACGGATTATAACACACTCTTACTTTTGTGTTCAACAAAAAAAAAGATATTACCTTATCCGGATGTACTTGAATAGATAAAGCTTTATTTATAGATAGAACTTTAAAGAGGAAAGACAAATTGAAACCAAACATTTCTGCTACGTCACTGCCTATTGTTTCAATATTTTCCTGGATATATCTCTGCAGGGGAATATTTGTGTCCTTGAGATACGATGGACCATTCTCGTGAGTTCCCATCCATAATTCTGCATAAGTCTTCTCATCATCCACTACAAAATCAGCATTGGCTGATTTTATCAAAGACGCAACAATACTGTTCATACCATATTTCCCCCAACTATATGTTTGAACTGCACATTTGAGTTCCATGTTGAAGGAATGTCTGTAACAGGAAACAGTTCAAATATGTGTATATTTCTTATGCAATATGTAAATAGGTAGATTACTTTTTGCTGTCAATATTGCTTTAATAAAAACAATTTTTAGGAAAGAGAATTCAGGAAATATGGTGTTCATTAAAATTAACCAGAAATTTTTAATGAAACTAAGTAAAAAATTGATGTTGCTTTAAAAAAACAGTCTTCTTGATAATAGACATGACAACGATATAATCGTATGTTTATATTTTCATCTCATTACTACAATTGTATCCATGTAAAAGACAATATACTTATATACTTTTACTTCGGTATCCTAGTCTTTGCTTCTTACATACTTTCGTACGTAAAATTCTAAATCTTGAATTATCTTTTCTCAAAAATTTTCTTTTACTTATCATCGAATATATATTTCTTATATTACTGTAACTCTTTACAAATATAATCATTTGGCAAATTTGCCCAGTGCAAAAAAATGCATACAGCCAAACTACAAATCTGTCCATCTATCACTTTAAGTAATTATATAAATATTTGTATTGATAAATATATACTCATTGAATTTTATTCTTTAATATATGAGTATTTATAATGCAAAACTTTAAAAGAAAAGCGGGCAAACATCTCAAATAAATGCCTGCTGTCGTACCTGCGTTATTTGACTCGAGGGTCAAACTTACGTTACGAGATCTATCTTATCATCCCGATAACACGGTCTTAAGGTCAAAGCATATATATATATATAAATACAAGAGCCATAACAGAAGCCATAGCGCATGTGCTTCGGTATCTGCATCTTTGACTATAATCTAGGGATGGGCGATGTTTTACGATTAATCGGAGATGTCGATTCTTTAATTCAAATAATCGATTATATTTTATCGATTTTTTGTCGGTCGATTAATTGATTTTCGATTTTTATGAGACAAAATCGAAATAATTATACCTATCTTTCTACACGAGGCGGCTTCTGGCGCAGCC